>NW_026887295.1:0-117021 GCF_032173495.1 Musca vetustissima
GGCATCAAATTTTGCACAACGTACAAAATTGAGCATAGTTGCGTTTTCTAGAAGTACAGACATAGCCCAACGGATGACCTATTTATATTTGTTTGAAGTCGATTTACATACTTTATGAATAAATCTAGGTAGATTCACATTTAGATAAATATCACATATTTTATTTCATCCAATAGTCCTGTTTAATATACCCATAGTGGTGAAGGGTATCATATAGTCGGCCACGTCCGACTTTATTACTTTTCTACAAAAAACCAGTAAGGAAATAGACAATCACACCAAAAATTTCGATAAATGCAACGTTTGGCCGGATCATCGAAAGTCAAAAATAAAAGTATAAAATTCAGAAAATTTCCTGACCCAGGTTTCTATTTCAGTTATATTGTACAACAAATAGTTATTCCGTTATTCCCTTTTAAACTCACAAATTTTTGCCGCCAAAGATTTTATGAAAATTTTTGACAATTCACTTACATCGTATTTTGTATAATGTGTATATGAATTGTTAATATATTCATACGAAATGCATTATTTATTGATAGCAGATGGAAATAAAATTCTGGGTCATATAGATTTATGTTAACTTATTATAAATCGTCAAAAATTGCTATTTTATTGGGGTTTCTGTGGTTTGGTTACTGCTGGATAAAAAAATTTCGATGCCAAACTTTGCCATTTTGCCTTTAACTCCACGGTCTTACTTAGCTGGCTTATGTCAAAACGACTGTTCCATAATCCGAGCTTAAAAAATATTTCCATGCGCGTCTGTCTTGTGCCCGTCTCATCCAATTTGTTGTCTTCTACTTGATCTTTCTATCGGATTCGTGGCCTTCCCCTTCTGCATGAACCATCACTTGACTCGCTTTTATATGCCTTTTGAGCTGGGGCATCGCTGCAGCTCAATCCATCTGACTATGTCGATGTCCGAGAATAGATGGTATAGGTCATGGTTCATTCGACGGTGACATTCACCATCGACGCAGATCGGCCCATAGATCTTCTGGAGAATTTTTCTCTCAAACACTCCAAGAGCTTACGCAAGTACCCATGCTCCAGACCCAACAGCATGGATAATATCAGCGTCTTTTAGAGTGTGAGTTTGGTCTGGCGAGAGGTGGCCTTGCTTTTAAGTTGCTTACTCAGATAGTAGCATCTGTTGGCCAACATTATTCTCCTCCGGATTTCAAAGCTGATGTTATTAGTTTTATTTATGGCGGTACCGAATTATATAAAATCGTTCACTACCTCGAAGCTGTAGTTCTCAAGTTCCACAGTTGGTCCGAGTCTACTGGACGTGTTGCACGTTGATACCATCAGCTTGGTCTTCTCGCCGTTTACTGCCAGACCCCTTCTCAATTTGTTCGAAGGTGGCTGTTACCGCTCTCAATCTTCGACCCATTATGTCGATTTCATCGGCGTAGACGAGTAACACGTGTTGTTTGTTGTACAGAGTGCCATTTCTGTTCACATTTGCCTCTCGTATGACCTTTTCCAGCAGGATATTAAAAAGGTCACACGACAAACTATCATCTTTTCTGAATCCTCGTTCGGTATTAAAGGTCTCCGATAGGTCCTTACTGACTTTAACTGCTAATCTTATGCCTGTTAAAGTTATCCTGCATAGCGGCTTTATAGTCGACGAATAGGTGGAATGCGTCGATGTGTTTTTCGTGAATTTGGGGATTTTTCCAGGATCGCAGAGTGAAAATCTGGTCAATGGTGGATTTGCCAGGTCTGAAGCCACATTGGTATGGTCCAATAATGTCATTGACCATTGGCTTCAGGCTTTCACACAGTAACCTGGATAGCACTTTATATGCGATGGGAAGGAGACTTATTCCTCTATAGTTGTCACATATCATCTTGTCTCTTTTTTATGCACAGGACACCGGATGCCTAGATTCCAATCATTGGGCATTCATTCTTATACACAAATTGTACTAATCAGCTGGTGCATGCTCCTTACCAGCATCTGACCACCAGTCTTGAATAGTTCGGCTTGTAACCCATCGGCACCTGCTGCTTTATTATTCTTCAGCCGATCGATTGCTTGGCTAGGTGGTATACACTCTATACCGTCATTTATTATTGGTTCTGGGGTATCCACTTCAATGCTACTAGTTGATACCAGAAGTTTCTCAAAATGGTCCTTCCAGATCCTCAGCACGCTGTCTGTATCTGTCACCAGGTTTATCTCTACAGGAGGATGTGCCAACAAAAAACCCTTCGGTTTGGTGTTTTACCCGTTGGTAGAATTTTCGGACTTCATTCTGACTCCTGTACATCTCGATTTGCTCACGCTCACGATTTTCTTGCTCTTCTTTTTTCTGAAAATACGTTTCTCCTCTCTCCTTTTCTCACGATAGTTCTCCAGCGCATTACGTGTTGCTACTGTCCGCAGGGTTGCCTATATAGGGTTGCCCTATACGCTGCGTTTTTCATATTAGTTGCATTACGACACTCCTGATGGTACCACGGATTTCTTGATGGTGGTCTTTGCTTTTGCTGCAGTTTGTAGAGAGTGGGCAATTCTCGGCAATGATTAATTAGGATGATTAATAGTCGTGGTAACAAATATCTAGATTCACAGCATCCGCATATCGATAGATGACTTCATAAGTTAAATTTAGGAGATTTTTGGCCTGGAATTTGATCACATTATCTTAGTGGTATGTCGATTTATATGTGGATTCTGATTGATAGGTTTGATATATTCATGGCTATATCTGTAGGCAGTTTGCAGTGAATAACATAGTCAAGATCGATGATCGATGTATTCAGTTGAACTTGAATTGTAGCAATTTTGATTACAACGATGAACAACTGTTCTAAAGTGTCAAATTTTATCACCTGGCCTTGCATAAACTTCTGACCCTCGTTTCTGAACTCCTCATTATGTGAGAATGTTCCACCGAATTGAGAGTAGTCAAAAATGTCACAAGCTTCGTCACCAGTTTTGGAACCAACATCTCTTGATCAAAAATGATATTTTAAAATATAAGTCTACTTTTATTTAACCCCTTGTAGGTTGATCTAATACAAGCTTACTATATGGTCAATATTTCAACTTTAAATATACTGCCAAGCTCTGGGAGTGTTTGAAATGTTTGGTGTCTGGGTAGATACACGGACCGAATGCATAGTTTATTTTTATACCCCAAGCCCCATGGATACTGAGGGTTTTAGAACCCAAGTTTCTTTGTACCAAATCCATTTCATACAATTTGGAGTCGTCTATCTCACTGCGAGTAACCGATTTCATCCAAACGTGCACATCGTACTATGGTATCTTCCAAACTTAAATCACATCAATAAGGGCAGAATCGGTATACTACTTCATGTACCTCCCCCACAAATTGGCTACAATTTAGTTGAACAATTTTGTATAGGACATACAAAATTAATTTTCAGCTAATTTTTTGATGAAACTAACAGAATATCCTATTCAACCAAACCTTGAACAGAGTAATTTTTTTCCGAATCGAGATTCAATCCGAATCTCATCAAAGTACTCCTTCTGCTAATTCTCCTCGAACATCCTCACAGAGTGTCAATTTTTTAATAAAAACATTTTATAAAGAGAATGTTGAATCCTGTTCTAAAATTGACAAATTAAATGCAAATATTGGCTTTATACTCTAAGTCCATCATCTCTTATACCTTCCCCACAAACTGTCAGTATTTTGAAAAAATCGACATAAACTTTTATTCTGATTAAAAATAAATATACTTTATGGAATCTCCGGTGAATATTTCGGGGTGTTGCAATCGGAATGAAACATTTCATATACACACGTTTTTGGTGGGGGTATAATTAAAATGCATTTTCTGCTAAATCATTCTTTTATTTATAACGGTTTTACAGCAATTCATATCCAAAGGGTATATATTTGTCGACAACACCGACCGAAACATTTTACATATTAACTAAATTATTGAACACTTTCAATAATTTAGTTAATATGTCTAAGCAATGGATGTTACTTAGTAGCTTCTTACAGAATGTAATATTTAAACTAGAACAAAATAACAATATTAATTGCCCTTTAGTGACCTTCCTCCCACTCCGAACAACAAAAGCAACAACAACATTTTAGCCAACATAGTAACATTTAATTTTTGTTCTTTTTTAAAATATTTGAACAACAGTTAACACGTCATTGGATCTATATCATCAAACCTACAAAATGCACACCGTAGTTCTGAGGGTAAGCGTGTGCCGTCGTGGGTTCTGAACGGCATTAAAATATTTCCGTAGCTAATAATATCTTTGTCACGTTTCTTAAATTCTCGGTTAGATTAGAATGGGGATTTTCTGTTCTTGTGTTGACACTTCATGGCGTTACAGTTTGGCATTTGGCGGGTTTAGAAATTGGATTTTGACAAAGTGTATATTGGTGGCGGTGGCGGTCCGCTCTGATTCTAAGCTTTGTTCTTAAGTGCTGCGTTCGCCCTCTTCCCCATCTCTAGCTTTTCGGCGGTATTATTTAGCTTGCGGCGATTTTCTTTCTTTACCGTTGTCCATGGCGGTTTAGTGGTTGGCGAGTGGTTTTGCCGATGATGGGATGCTAACTTTTCTTCAAAAAAAAAAATTGCTGACTACTGTCGTCAATTCTAATGCAAATTAGTTTAGGCGTTTTTTGTTCTCCGCGTAGCTAAGTTACAGTAGAGGTTGACTGTCGCCGTACGTATGGACGTGGCAGTTTTTTTTCTACCCTCTAGCCATTTGTCTATATGTCCATCTGACGGTTCTTTTATGCAGACATTAGCCTGTCTATCTTTTGTCGAAGGTTCTTCTGTTCTATTTCATTGGGAGTTCTACTACTTATTTTGTCGTATTTGTTGTTGTTATTTTTGTTTTTCTTGTTATTGTTGTTGTCAGTTTAGTAGTGGAATTAATGCATAACATGGCATTACTTTGCATTACATTACAGGAAAGGCGTTATCTAACTCACGTTTTACAATATTTGCCGTACATTAGGAAAAGTTTTCTTTCATTGTGATGATGTTCCACGCTGTATATTCATTCAATTTCTGCTGTTTTGAAAAGAAAAAACTTTTCTTCCGACAAATACTATATGGCACTTACTTGAAGGTATGTACATGGGAGGGAATTTATATAGGGACATAATTTTTTTTAGCGGAGCTCATGATAGTACTGGATATATAAGTGATATTAAGTACGTAGTGGCATTTTGAAAATGCTCAACAATTTGATTTTTCAAAATCTATATGGAATTTTTTGAAATACATACATTTAGGTTTTTAGTAATATGGCACGGGTAAAATTGAAGAAACACCATTGAAATGGTTATACATCGATTTCTCGTATTTGAGGAACCCACCTAAAATATTATGAGCAATACTTTTGTAGAATATTGCGAAGATGAAAAATCCCATCTTGGAATACGATCCAATAAACCAATGACGAAAAAACAGAAGGAATCGAGTTAGAAGGACGAGATGTTTCAACCAAATTGGCTGTAATATTTGTTTTTGAACCCTCTACCATAAGGTCATTCCGTTTGCAAAACTTCGAAATATTCACCGGAGGCCCATAAAGTATATATTTTCTTTCCATATGTAAGATTACTTACTTTAGGTAGCTATCTATATTCTTGATCAGAATAGAATTCTATGTCGATTTATACGTGCCCGTCTATCTGTCTGTCCGTCTTTTGAAATCATGATAGAGATTGCCATATGTAAGATTACTTACTTTATGGTTGTTCCATATGCCAAGCTTCAAAAGATTTTCAAGCGCGTCGGTCTTGTACGCATCTCATCCAATTTGAAAGACCATGTTCGAGGCATTACCCTTCTGCGTGAACCATCACTTTGCTCGCTTTTATACCCCAAGAGTTTGTAACGCCGCGAAGTATTGGTCCTAGACCCAACTTTTTATTACACCGATCAAATATCGACTAACCGAGATGATATAGTCCGCCCGTCTGCACATCTTCATGAAATTTCAGTGGATCAATGGACCACATTTATGACCAGAACATGACGAAATTGTACACGGAGAAAGAATGCTGACCATAAACCAAGAGTTTTGTGTGAAAAAATTCCAACATTTGCATTCTATGGCGTATATGATTACCCCTGAAGGACGTAGATCGGATAAATTGACATTATATCCAAGAGAAGTGGTTAACCTTTAAATATTTAAAGTACCGAAATGATATAAATGTATGTGCCAATTTTCAAATATCTACCTTAAATAATACTAGCTCTATCGCGATTTGAACAAACGAACATGCATAAATAAAATAAATATATGGGGTAGCCGGTGGTGCAAACGGAATGACAAATTTAATGTGCACTTCACTTTAAAGTAGATGTTTTTTCAAAAAAAGGTGAACATATTTATATATTGCATACTGTAGTACCAGACCGCTGTCATGATGTTTTTTTTTTTTTTAGAAAACGCCGCAAATTGTTTTCTTTGCATTGTCTATGTCTATGAATTTGGTATTTGGTTGGTGGTGTTGGCCAAGTTATTTGACTCATTTACGTTAATTAGGTGACACAATTCTCACTTAATGAACACCGATAGGTTGGTTTCATGTACTTTACTTTATTATTTGTTCAGACGTGGCTTAATACTGACGACTGCAATGTCGGCCTACTACCTAGCCAATCTAGAAACAAAAACAAAAAAACCTACAGGCTGTGCATACTCTGCTGCAACAGCAATGGGCTTTTAAACGTTCTGCACTGCATTGACAAATGGTTGTTGAAGGAAAAACAGCGACGGCATCAACGACAAGACGTAGACACCAAAAAGACAAACGTTTCTTTATTCTGCTTCTTCTTCTTCTTTGAGGTGCATAATAATGACATTGTCATGAGAAATAAACTTTAAAATAGACGACTGCAACAACAAAAACATCGGCAGCAGCAATGGAACAACATGTAAATTAAAGAGAAAACTTTACGAATTGTATGTGAAATGCATTGATTTGTTTTTTTTCTTTTTCATTGAAATCATTTAAAGAACGTTTTTTTTTTGGTATTTAATTTTCTTTTGTGAAAAGGCCACAGAGTTAGAGTGACTATTAAATTTACGACACCATTTAATTTAGTATTCATCTAAAGTCTTTCGAAAACAATTAGAATTTATTGAGTTTTTTCGGTATTTTTTGTATGATTTGTTGCAGTTTGCAAAAGACATTGAAGTTTCAAATGTGAAAATCCGATTTGAATCATTATAGCTGCGTCCATTGCCGGTTTGATTTTAAGGTCTGGAGTGGAATCCGAATTAGTATTTCAAGAAGTCATATACAATAAAAATTGCTCTATTTTTTTCAATTAATTGCCTACTTCCAATTGTTTTTTTTTTTTTTTTTGTATATCTGTGGCGAACTCAGTAAATTTAACGAGATAAAACTCTAAAATGTTTAACAAAAAATAAGGTGCTTCGTTTTATAAAAATATACCTTTGCTTCCACTGAGTCTACGCATCCCAGAGCTGCTCCGGAATTACATAAATGTTGGATCTGGGGTTTAAGATTTGAACTCTATACAAATCCTCAATTCAGTTACCGTTTCAAAAAAAAAAAAAAAAAAAAGAAACACCAGGACTGAAGGCTTGTCTCATATTTGTTCTTTTTTCAGAAAGGAGCTGTCAAAAGATTATCAGATATTGTTTTTTCTTAATTTTTTATTACTCCAGTAGATGAGGGAATTGCTATAATTCGTATAAAAGCGAAGTTCTTCTAAATCAGTCTTATTTGGTCGGAAAATTCAGCCTCCATGAAGAAACATCAGACAACGAGATGAGGTTGGTTGGCTTGGGGGTAGCAAAAAACACATTCAAGCATCAAGCTAACAACACATTCAAGCATCTCGGTATACTCTAGGCCACCTGGATTTCTCCTGAATGAACACCGAGAAATCAAATCTATCACGTTGTGATTGACGGAACGCATTCATCCGGACCACTCCTTGATTCGGACCACTCCCTTGTAGCAACCAAGGTTCGCACTCGTCTTAAAGTAGCAGCAAAGGAGCGATCTAACACAACACGGAAACTCGACGACGAAAAGCTACAAACACAACAGGTAGCTGAATCCTACTCCGCTCAATATACTCACCTGCTTTACGAATGCACTCCTGGTCCCGATAATAATATAGAAGCATAATGGCAAGGAATAGTGGCACGTGGTACGATCAGGAGTGTCGTAATGATACTGCTATAAATGAAAAACGCAGCGTATAGGTCAACCCTGCAGGCAGTAGAAAGACGTAATGCGAGAGAAAATTATCGGGAGAAAATTAGAGATGAGAAACGTATTTTCAGAAAAAAGAAGAAGAAAAACGCTAGCCGGAGCAAATTGAGACCCACAGGAGTCAGAACGGAGTCCGGATATTTTACCTACGAGTAAAACACCAAACCGAAGGCTTTGGTGCAGGCACATCCTCCTGTACAGATGAATAAGGAAACCTGGTGATAGATACAGACAGTGTCTTGAGGATCTGGAAGGAGCATTTTGAAAGAGCTTGTGGTATTAAATAGTGGCGGTGAAGAAGATACCCCACAGTCAATAAGAGATGACGGTATAGAGTGTTACCACCTAGCCAAGGCAAAGGTGAACAGAAATGCTACTCTGTACACCAAATAACACATAATACATACTTGCCTATGCCGATGGCATCGATATAATGGGTCGAACATTGCAAGCGGTAACAGCCACCATTGAACGAATTGAGAATGATGTGGGTCTGGCAGTAAATGGCGAGAAGACCAAGCCGATTGTATTAACGCGCAAGACGTCCAGTAAAGTCGGACCAACTGTGGAACTTGAGTACTACAGCTTCGGTGTATTCAAAATTTTATATACTTCGGTACGGCCATAAACAAAACTAATAACATCAGCTTTGAAATCCCGAGAGAAATAGGGTTGGCCAACAGATGCTACTATGGTCTGAGTAAGCAATTCAAAAGCAAGGCCATCTCTCACCAAACCTAACTCACACTTTACAAGGCGCTGATACTACCCGTGCTGTTGTATGGATCTGAAGTTTGGGTATATGCGCAAGCAGATGAGGCAGCTCTTGGTCTGTTTGAGAGAAAACTTACCCGGATGATCTATGGGTCGATCTGTGTCGACGATGAATATCGCCGTCGAATGACCCGTGAGTTGTACCATATATTTTCGGACATCGACATAGTCAGACGTATCGAGCTGCAGAGTAAAAACGACAACGAATGAACATAATGCAGGAATTCTTGAACATCATAAACGACAATCCAGATTACTGCGAACAAAATTAGCTAAAATGGAAATGGTTTTGCTAACTATTTTCTTTGACGTTAATGGCGTAGCATTGGCCTTAATCCGGATTTAACCGGATTTGGCCTCCGCCGACTTTTACCTTTCCACAACTGAACACACAGATAAAAATAATTACTACGATTGAATAAATGTTAACAGAGAGGTTGGCTATACCGAAAAGAAATCAAAAACTCAGACGTAGGTACTTTTGTGGACACATGCTTTTGCGGACCAAATCCGTTTCAGAGAATTTTTAGTCGTTTTACAAATATCCGTGCGTTTGCCTCTCTGGCTAATATAACCAATTTTATCCAAACTTTACATATCCAAGCACTTTTACGAACTCTATATAAAGTCCGAAGAAGAAACATGTCGATCTAACTTCTAGTTTCGCCCCTACAAATAGTCGACATCAAACGAACGTAATGTCCAATTTTTTACAAACTATGTACATCGTAATATTTATTTTATACTTACATCAAGTTCAAAGATAGGAAATATTGGTATACTTCTTCTAATACTTCCCCAGAAGGGTAAAAAATTTTGAAAAGTTGTAAAAAATAAATAAGATAGTGCTTTCAAACTTTGCAGAGACATTGCTTGTACTTCTTGGATGTTTGGTATTGCAAATGGGGTATATCGGTTCACTTTCTGCTATAGCCTCCATTAAACGGTATCCCCAATATTCGGAATTTTGTGGAATATTGGTATGTTTTTCAGCCGAATTAATATTTATTTTATACATAAATCAAAGTTCGAAGATGGGGAATATTGGTTTACTTCTTCTAATACTTCCCCAGAAGGGTCAAAATTTTGAAAAGTTGTATCTTCCATATGAAACATGCGGAGTATCCATTGTCAATCCAAATTTTTCTGTGAAGGAAATAAATGTTCATATTCTCAGTAGGGTACAAAATGTTCGGCCTCGTCAGTTTCTTACGATCTTTGAATGTCCAGTTAAACCATACTGTATTCTGTAAGGAAATAATGCAATTACTTCAGTCCTACTTAAAGTCGAAACTACATGATTTATTTATTTTATTGGACAGATGATTAAAATTCTCAATCAAACACACATCTCAATATACTCATCTTCTTGTGCAAATAAAACTATCATTTCTTTATAGACTAATTAAGAATAGAACACACTCAATAGGTTATTCAATATCTTTCACCGTTCAAAAAACAAAACAAAAAAGTTAATAAACTTCATATGACCGATGGACGGACAGACAGACATAGAACAAATATTAGATTGTACACGAAGTAATTTATTCCCATTAACACCAAAAGGCGTCGATGGATGTAAACAAACAAATCACATATCAAATACAACCTCAATATACGAGTACACAAGAAGACACTGACTGGCGAGCGGTAATGGCAATAAAAACCAGCTTAAGCCACCTCATCATCTTCAGCCTTGCCGATCAGGCATCTGCAATACGGGTAGTTGTTAACATTTTGTTAAAACAAAACTGCTAACATTCATATCTGTCAGAGAGACAGACGGGCGGACGGACAAACATTACACTTCAGTTCAACTGAATTATATTGAATTTCAATTATTCTGAATCTACTTCTACCGACACCACTGCTACTATTATTGATGCTGTTGCAGTTGTTGTTATTGTTCCTGCTGATGATGTTCTTTGCTTTCATCACGTTCTTCGGAACTCTTAGATAATCGCTAAGAATGCATAAATCAATTATATAAACTAACAGTATTCTTTTCTATATCTTGAGATCTAAGTGTCGATAGTTTTTCATTTTTTCTTCCAGCTTCTGCATCGGCTGGCGCGATGAGATCTTTAGTTAACAAACGATGTATTGCTTGCATCTTCTTCGTCGTTTCATGTCTCGCCCCCCTTGGGCCAAATTATCATTGATATTTTCAACTTCGAACCAATGGGGTATATTCACGCCAAGCCAGGCCATACAGAGCCACCTAAGCCTCAATCTGGCTCAGTGCCAGAAGTCTCCATACAGCCATGACTTTGAAATTGAATTTCAGCTGGTCATTATGTTACGTGTATTGTTGCAGCCGCTGATTCTTCGTCTTCTTCTTCTTCTCGTTTTCTGTTCACATTTATTCCATAATATTTTTCCGATTTTTGTAATTATATCATCACATTTTGCTTTGATGTCATGCATCTGCATTTAGATTTATTACACATGTTTGTCTGTGTACGCTTGTTTGTCCATACATATGTCGGCATGGTGATATCGAACAACTAGCATATATATGTGTGTGTGCAAAATCGGTTATATATGAATAATTGTCCATGTATTCTTTCAACGTTCTTCTTGGCGTGGCATGTGCTCGATGCTGACAAGTGCCGCGTGTTAATATTGGCGCTTCTGCTGCTGCCACTGTGTTCCAGTTTTCAGTTGATGCAACAGCAAAGCAGATATCATAACGTTTTAAATATTCATATATGCATTGTGTGTTTGTATGTATGTGTATGTTATATGCAAAGATTGCATTTTGCAATTAGATTTACTGTCTGTAATTGTGCAGTTCATAATAGGTCATTTAAAGAGTGCTAATAATGTTTTGATCATATATATTGGAAAAAAAACATCATAGCAAGGAGAATAAATGCTTAGACAAGACTGGTTGAAAAAAAAAAACAAAAGACTTAAGACACAAACGCGGTAATACTTGTTGTACCGCAATTTAGTTTGCATATGAACAGGTTTTCCACCGTAGAGTTATTTTTTTAATTAAGTATGGAAATATTTTAAGTACCCGGTATACACAAATATATGATTTATTTATAGCAGAAAAAAAACATATAGTTTGTAAAATTAAAAAAAATCTGTGAATTCTATAAGTATGATATAAGCTTAATATTTCATATGTTAGAAAATTATGACCAACAATTATGACGGTGTTAAAGGTGGGGCTGCAAAGTCGAACTATTTTTAACTAGGTTTATACGGTCTGAAAAGTTTTTGGGTGAATCCCCACAGACTTCCGCTACTTTGACATCCAAAATTATTTGCATATAGCACCAGGAAAAGGTTAAAAAACTCATGTACGAGTATTTCATTTCCTAAACTCCGCCAAGGATAATGAATACGCTCAAATAAATATAGTTGTTGTATAAAATATTGTTATTGGGATTTAGTTTCTTTGATGTTCTCCCTGGGCTTTGGAGTGGATATCGGTCAAGAGAAAACTAAAATCTTAAAAATGCTCAATACACAAATTTGCTGTGTTTATAAGGCCCAAAAGTTTGTAACAGCACGAAAGATTAATCCTATTCCCACAATTTAGTACGCTGATCTCGATTATCTAAATCGATCAAGCTAAGAGTTACCGTCCATTCACCTGTACAGTTATGGCCAAAGACGCCAAGATGAATGGTATCAGTGTAATGCTTTTAGGGTAACCACCCCACCTCTGCCCACTCTCGGTTTCAAAACATCAATTTTTTTATTTTTATTCAATTAGAACCTAAAACTTTCTTATAATGTCGCTTTAGATTTCTAGTGAAGATTTCAAAAACTCTTGAAAATATAATAGATTTATTGTGTAAGCGACAGGTGGCAGCCAAAGCGTTTTTGAACACTTTAATGTTTTTTTGCGGTACGCAAAGTTACAAGTCTTTAACAAAATGTATGCTAATTTGCTAGCCAGTTAAAAATTGTCGAATTTTGAAATAAAGAATGGCGGCCCCATTAAACAGAAAATCTCACTACCAAAAATAATTTAAATTTGGCTCCAGTTTCCGGATCCAATCGGCATTTAGGAGACACGTTTTTCAACAGAATTGGGGTTTTTCAGGTTCTCTTGGGGTGTCAAATCTTTCTACCAAAAATTATCAATACGATACTCTACGATCATACGATATTATAAAAAATACCCTAACAAACTACCGAGTACTTACGACAACTTTCTGTGGATTTTTATTCCGAGCCTGGGCAATATATCGAGATAGTTGCCCCGTCTTGCCCGATTAGAGGTCAACTGCACATCTTCCTTACACTGACCTATTTTCCGAATATTACTAATATTTTGTACAGTCCTTCTAACTACTTGTCCACATTCCCTTCACCGTGGGTTGTGTTGTGATATTCGGCTTATAATTGTGGGCTATAGATCGGCTAGAAAGAAAAACACAAAAAAGTAAGTTTTGGGCCAATTCATCCCAAAATTATTATCTGATCATCAACGAAAATTATAGGCGTTGTCCTTGACCATAATGATAACCTCATTGAACATTTCAAAGCAATCAACGCTATATGTTCGTTCTTCAGTGTGGTAATGTATTACTAAATAATATCTGATTACGTAAGCACCTTTAAATATTTACGTGTAACTCCTACATCCGAGTACATATGACAATTGATACAAATTATATTGTCGCATGTACTCGGATGTGGGAGTTACACGGGAGTTTAAAGGCCAACCACACCTCTTGGATATACTATCAACTTCTCGGGTCTATGTCCTTCAGCAGTAAATATATACGCTATAGAATACAAATTTTGCCATTTTTCACACAAAAGTCAGGGTCCATTTGACCCGCTAAATATTTACAGATCTATATCAAAACAGCTATGCTTATTCTTTGGCCCCATCCTCTTCTCCTTGTGAAAATTCGCGATATTTGGGCCATAATTGCGAACAGACACCCATTTCACCCCATAAAGGTTAACCGATCTTTACCAAAAACAATAGGGGTCTTCATTGAGCAAAACTCATCCTACATGCAAAATTTCGTAAAAAATGGTCCGTAACTGTGGGCTGTATCGTGTTTACAAATTATAATGGACAGACGGACGGACGTGTAAACTCGAGATTCTGCAGAACATAGCGGCCATAGAACTTCCAGTTTTCACTATCAACTGTCGTCGCCACCACTAAATATATTCGCTCGACAATATATTTTTTCAATAACAAAATTATTCGATTGTGAATACTTAGAAAAAGAAACATCTTAAATAACTCTATTCATACGAACCCGACCATGTGAGTCTTCAAGGACAAGGTCATTATTGGAAGAAGTACATCGAAGAAAATGTGGCCGTTGCTGTAGATAAAACATTTCTTGTGACGACTGTTTCGCTATTGAATATAGGATATAGAATTCTGAGCGCTAAACTACATTTTTATGCCTACAAAACTTTGTTGTCAGGGTATTATAGTTTTGTGCAGCCCCAAGAGTTTGTAACGTCGCGAAATATTGGTTCTAGACCCACCGATCGTCATATCTCATATCATATTCATTATAATTTGTAAACACGATACAGTCCACAGTTATGCACCAATCTTCACGAAATTTTGCATGTATGTTGGGTTCTGCACAATGAAGACCCCTATTGTTTTTGGTAAAGTTTGGTTAATATTTAGGGGTTGAAATGGACCACGTTTTTTTTTTTTGATCGCTAAAGAGACCGCAATTGATCCGTTTTGAATGAAATTTGGCATAGCACTCTTATTTGGGCCAAGGTCGAACCCTATTGAAATTGGGAAAATCGGTTCAGATTTTAATATAGCTCCCTTATATATTTTCCTCCGATTTAATGTAAATGGTGCACCAAAGTTCCTATATATCTATATATATCACAGCGTAATGAATTATGTCTAGAATGATGATTATTAAGTTTCGTGAAAATCGGTTCAGATTTAGATATAGCTCCCATATATATTTTCGTCTGATTTTTAGTAAATGGTGTACCAAAGTCAATTTGGGCAATTGTGGCCCAAACATCGCGAATTTTTACATGGAAAAAGGGATCGGGCTAAAGATAAAAACCTGTCAATATTTAGCGGTTGGAATGGACCCTGGCTTTTTTTTTGTAAAAAAATGAAAAAAAATGTATTCTATAGCGTACATATTTACCACTAAAAGGATATAGGCCCGAGAAGTTGATAGTATATCCAAGAGAAGTGGTTGGCCTTTAAACTGATACCAATTGTATTGTCGTATGTACTAGGATGTGGGAGTTACACTTAAATATATATGGGTTACATATTCGGATATTATTTAGTAACCCATTAACATTAGAGGGCAGAAATATAGCACTGATCACTTTAAAATTTTCCAAGAGGTTCCAGTTATGGTCAAGGACAACGCCTATAATATTCAATGAAGATCACATAAAAAATTTGGGATGAAGTGGACCGAAAACTTAATTTTTTGTGTTAACTGTTAATTTTTCGTTTATTTCGCGTTTGATTAAAACCGGAACAATTATCCGTCCATCCGTTTGACTGGCTAGCTGGTGCGCACGATAACTCTCGAAGGAAGTAACCCATTTTATTCAAACTTTTCACATCGCAATATTTCTTCCCAACATAAATCAAGTTCGAAGATAGGGAACATAAGTCCACTCCTTCTGGTACTTCCCCCACAAAATGGTCAAAATTTTGCATATTTTATAGTATCATGCAAACGTACTCTTTGATTTGAACCAAGCTTAACACCAACTATTAGCTTTACCAAGCGTAAATCCATTCCGAAATGGTATCCATCGATCCACTCCTTCTGGTACCTTCCGCGCAAATTGTCAAAAATTTCAATATTTACAAATCCAAATTTTTGGAGAATGGAATGACCCATTTGAGCCAAACTTCGGACAATCTATTATATTTACCAAGACTACATCAAGTCCGAAGATGGGACACAATGGTCCAAGCCTTACCACAAATGGTCAACATTTTTAATATTTTTAAAGACAATGTCCGAATCTCCGAAGTGAACCAAACCTATTGCACAACCTAGTATCATTACCAAGCCTACATCACAACCACAAGTGGATAATATTTGTAAGTGAATTGTACAACCGATTTGGTCAACGTTGAATCCAACATTTGATATATAAAGCTGATAATAAAACATGTGTGTAATTTCGAAGACCTCTATAAACCATAGGCTGACATCGGCTGGCACTTTTTTACTAATTATTCAATCAATTTATTCTGGCATAAGGTGCCAATGCACACTACTATTACATTAGAGCAATGTGGAGCAGTCCCCCAACTTTGAAATTTATAGGTTAGTAAATTTTTTTATTCCATTCGAACCAACACCAATTTAAGAAGGACCCTTCGAAATTTCAAGTGAAAATCTCAAAAACTCCTTACCACAAATGGTCAACATTTTTAATATTTTTAAAGACAATGTCCGAATCTCCGATGTGAACCAAACCTATTGCACAACTTAGTATCATTACCAAGCCTACATCACAACCACAAGGGGATAATATTTTATAAATTGTCAATTTAATTGTAAGTGAATTGTACAACCGATTTGGTCAACATTGAATCCAACATTTGATATATAAAGCTGATAATAAAACATGTGTGTAATTTCGAAGACCTCTATAAACCATAGGCTGACATCGGCTGGCACTTTTTTACTAATTATTCAATCAATTTATTCTGGCATAATGTGCCAATGCACACTACTATTACATTAGAACAATGTGGAGCAGTCCCCCAACTTCGAAATTTATAGGTTAGTAAATTTTTTTATTCCATTCGAACCAACACCAATTTAAGAAGGACCCTTCGAAATTTCAAGTGAAAATCTCAAAAACTCCTGAAGATATAGACGATTTAATGTGTCTACAAAAAGCGACGGCATTTTCCTCACAACAGTGTTTTTACCAGGAGCGGGCTCGGTAGCTTCAAAACTAATAATGCCAAATTACAACCCATAGGTTGTCGTAGGTTGTCAGAAGCGACAGTTTGAAGAATGATCTGGAACACATTTGTCCCTTTATTTTTATACCCTTCACCACACTGTGGTACAGGGTATTATGTCTTTGTGCATATATTTGTAACAGGCAAAAGGAAACGAGATAGACACATGGTTCCTTTTGGGAATATGCATAGACTCACTTTCTGATTCGATTTACGCATTCTGTCCGTCCATGTATATTTATGAACAAAGTACAGGTAGCATTTATGATCCGATTTGGATGAAATTTGGCATAGCACACTTATTTGGCTTATTCGGTAGCGTCAAAACTAATAATGCTAAAATACAACCCATAGGTTGTTATAGGTTGTCAGAAGCGACAGTTTGAAGAATGATTTGGAGCACATTTGTCCCTTTGTTTTTATACCCTTCACCACACTGTGGTACAGGGTATTATGTCTTTGTGCATATATTTGTAACAGGCAAAAGGAATGGAGATAGACCCATTGTTCCTTTTGAGAATATGCATAGAATCACTTTCTGATTCGATTTACTCATGTCCGTCTGTCTGTCTGTTCGTCCATGTATTTTTGTGAACAAAGTACAGGTCGCATTTATGATCCGTTTTGAATGAAATTTGGCATAGCACTCTTATTTGGGCCAAGATCGAACCCTATTGAAATTGGGGAAATCGGTTCAGATTTTAATATAGCTCCCTTATATATTTTCCTCCGATTTAATGTAAATGGTTCACCAAAGTTCCTATATATCTCTCGATTTTCACGATATTTGGCACAGCGTAATGAATTATGTCTAGAATGATGATTGTTAAGTTTCGTGAAAATCGGTTCAGATTTAGATATAGCTCCCATATATATTTTCGTCTGATTTTTAGTAAATGGTGTACCAAAGTCCCTTAATGAATAAGGTCTGGAATGATGCGTGTTAAGTTTCCTGAAATCGGTTTAGAATAATTTAGTATCGGTTGCAGAATGACATGTTTATGGATCCAATTTCATTTTACTGGTCCTATTAAAATGAGACGTCTGTTAGGATTCATCTGTTGAATATACCCAATGTGATGAAGGGTATCATATAGTCGGCCCCGTCCGACTTTACTACTTTCCTTACTGGTTTTTTATTGTAGTCATCCCCGACGAAACTTTACACCGTACCTCTACCAGACTAAAAATCTAGAAATTCCACATGACATATTTAACAATGTTACTTATTACCAAATCTTCAAGTATATTAATGAACTTTCAAAAACCAATTCCGCATCTAAATTTTTGGTGTTTGCTCTTTTCTGCCTTATCTAAAACGTTTTGTCGAATTTATTATATTTTTTTATTTATTACTTACAATTCTTTATGACTTCAATTAAATTATATACAAATATATACAATGAAATTAACATGACAATAAAAAATGAATGCCTATTTAATTAATTTCTTGGTGGTCTCAATCATAACGAACTTCAATTGAAATAATGCAGAAAATTTCCATAAATGAATTTTATTTCAATTTATAAGTCACATTTCATTTATTTCTTATATTTGTTTTCGAAAATCAAATGCTTCACAATGAGGACTTCAATTTACAATTTCAATTTCAAAATAAACATTTCTCAGGCTTAGTGCAAAGAAAGTGATATTGAAAGCCATTTTTTGTTTTACTTAATAAAACAAATTTTGTTTTCATAGATTGAGTTTTGCGATATAAAAAGTAGCACGCTTTTAATGCAAACCCTACACAACATAACAACATTGACATGTGACAGAAGATATCATTCATAAACTGCAATTAAATGTATCAAAATTCCAACACATCATCGACAACAACAACGCAACACAGATTTGGACTTTGGATATGGTCGATGAGAGGAAAGGAAGTAAATACGAACTATTGCGGCTTAAATGCATTTCGCCTTTCATTGACTTTTGGTTTCGGTCGTTTGTTTTTATTTTCGGCGCTTTTTGTTTTATGACATTTTTTGTGTGCCTCATCATTACATGTTAAAAATTTGTTCATTTTCGGTTATTATAGCTGTTGTTGTTGCCATATATTTCACTCATAATCTGTGTAATTCACATTGTACTGGTATTTAATTCGCTGCTGTTTGTTGTTGGGATTTTTTTCAGTTATCAATTAAAGTTTATGTTTTTATGAACTTTCTCATTAGACCCTATAATGTGTATGTTTCACGTTTCGTATTACTTCGTGTGTGTGTGGCAACAGATAACTTGAGCATCATCATTACTGTCGACCGCTGTTCCCAACTGGGGGGTATGCGAGTGATGAGGGCATTAAATAATGTAACAACTGGAGTATTATCAAATGCCCACTTCTTCAACTCTAGTTTCTAATATGAAAATATATATTTAGTTTATGATAATATTACGTAAAATGCTTAGCTAGCTGGCTGGATGGCTGCAATTAAATTACATTTCGTGTATTACATCACTTATGGTTGATGATTGCTTTTGTTTTGGTTTTATTTTATTTTTTTACAAAACCGCATATCACAGTGACTTTGACTTTGATGACGCTTGTGTCTTAAGTCTTTTGTTTACTAATATATAATTAGTGTACTATAAAGGTGTATCAATTTCATATTGAAATCTTGGTATTTTGTTGTGAAGAATATTAAAAATGAGCTTAACCTAATTTTAAAGAATCTTCTGACATTTCAGAAATGTCTGAAAAACGTTGCATTTTATTGGCCTATATTAACGCAAGAATGGCCGAGTTTGCCAATTTGATTCATTTCAAATTTGATAACTAAATATATTTAAATATTTAATATTAATTTTAAAAATCATACATTAGATTTTTGTAACGTAATAATATATCGATGCCTCCGAACCATAGTATGCTAAGTCGACTTAGCATGTTTTAAAGTTCTTTACGTTTTTAGATACTACAGTCCTTAATTTAAATTCACTGAAATTTTGGTAATAATCGGACAATCCAAACCAAAGTTATAAGCAAAAATGTACTTAGCATGACAAGTACGATTAAAGAAACTTCCATACTTTGAAAGCTTCTACTGAAAAACTCACTTTTCAGACTTAGAATACTATGGTTCGGAGGCGTCGATATATAAAAGCAAATTTTCCTTCCCAGCAGACCCCATTAATTAAAAATTTGGGCTGTCCTGTTTTGCGAAGGATATTTCTGGGTCACTCTGCAGAGTCCACATTTATCATCATTAAAATAGTATTCATGCTAAGCACAAGAATAAACCAATAAGGAAAGTCCAAAAGTCGGAGGGGGCCGACTATATGATACCCTTCACCACTTTGGATACATACAAGAGATGCTGTATGCATAGAACAGACGTATAATTTTTAGAGGACCATTGAAATGAAATGGGGCGAAATTAAATGTGTGATCTGCATAGATATTTGAACCAAGTAAAAACTCAATGCATTGTATGTCAATCGGATTATTTTGGGTACCATTTTCATGAAATCGAACAAAATAATGTATGTGGAGCTATATGTAAATCTGGCCTAATAGAGCAACCGTGGCATATACCGTTTGGTATGCTGCGGCACAGAGCGCTGTTCACAATGTTATCTCGTGTATATGGAACAGACGTAGGCTCCTCGGTGCACCATTTACCAAAAACCGGAAGAAACTATATATGGGAGCTATATCTTAATCTGAACCGATTTTCACAAAACGTCATACACATTAATAAGGACCTATCTTAATACGTTGTGCAAAATTTTGTATCAATCGGACAAAAATTGCGAGTTTGGTGCACAATTTACCTAAAATCGGACGAAACTATATATGGGAGCTATATCTAAAACTGAACCGATTTCCACAAAACTTCGCACACATCAAACTGGACTTAATCTAGTATGCTGTGCAAAATTTTGTCTCAATCGGACGAACTTTGCGAGATATATAACTATGTCTAAATCTGAACCGATTTTCTTCAATTTCGTTCGTCTTTGGGCCAAACAAATGGGCTTTGCCAAATTTCATCCAAATCGGATCATAAATACGACCTATACTTTACTCACAAAAATACATGGACGGACATGCATAAATCGACTCAGAAAGTGATTCTATGCATATTTCAAAAGGAACCATGGGTCTATCTCAATTTCTTTTGCCTGTCACAAACATATGCACAAAGACATAATACCCTGTACCACAGAGTGGTAAAGGGTATAAAAATCCACGCCTAGAGCCTATGAAGATTCCATACAAATTATTTTAAAAAATCCACGCCTTAGAGCCTATGAAGATTCCATACAAATTATTTTAAAAAATCCACGCCTTAGACCCTATGAAGATTCCATACAAATTATTTTAAAAAATCCACGCCTTAGAGCCAATGAAGAATCCATACAAATTATTTTAAAAAAAATCCACGTCTTAGAGCCTATGAAGATTCCATACAAATTATTTTAAAAAAATCCACGCCTTAGAGCCTATGAAGATTCCATACAAATTATTTTAAAAAATCCACGCCTTAGAGCCTATGAAGATGCTAAACAATTATTTTAAAAAATCCACGCCTTAGAGCCTATGAAGATGCTAAACAATTATTTTAAAAAATCCACGCCTTAGAGCCTATGAAGATGCTAACAAATTATTTTAAAAAATCCACGCCTTAGAGCCTGTGAAGATGCTAAACAATTATTTTAAAAAATCCACGCCTTAGAGCCTATGAAGATGCTAACAAATTATTTTAAAAAATCCACGCCTTAGAGCCTATGAAGATGCTAAACAATTATTTTAAAAAATCCACGCCTTAGAGCCTATGAAGATGCTAACAAATTATTTTAAAAAATCCACGCCTTAGAGCCTATGAAGATGCTCAAAAATTATTTTAAAAAATCCACTCCTTAGAGCCTATGAAGATGCTAAAAAATTATTTAAAAGCCAATAGGCTTTTCAAATTGTATACAGGATACCCAATGTGTATTCAAAGTACTAAATTGGGTTAAAAACGTGCCAATTTTTTAAAAATGATTTTTGGAGCAAGGGAAATAAGCCTGGATTTTTTCAAAAATATTTTTTTTGTTCAAAGGGTTCTCAGACTTAAAAGCGCGTACTTTTAAAGACTAATTTGGCATTTTAAAGGCATTTCTCGATCATTTCTCCTATTTTATCGACATTTTCCACGACCGGCCTACCTGATCGAGGAGCATCCTTAACATCAAAAATTCATGAACATAATCTACGAAACCAAAATTTCACATAACTGGCTGTTACAGTATCGGAACCATAAATACCCTTTACAACTTTAGCCGCTTGGCTTGCATTTTCGCCTTTGTCACTCAGGAAAACAAGAAAGTATGCCAACGTTAGAAAGCTGTTGACCTATACTCTACCATGAGGGTGCAAATATCGCGAAATATTGCCCAGAAATACCAAATTACAGGAACCCCAAATGCTGATTAACATCCACTTTGGTTGGAAAATTTCGTACATGTGTGTTTTCAAAACATGAGCCCATATGGATAAATAACTAGAAAGATGATTTTCAATCTCCAAGAACACGTACAACCGAGTTAGAGCGGCTAATGCACAAAACAAAATGGGACATTGTTGTTATATTCCAAATCTTGGACCGATATATCCAATTTTCAATATCAAAATCTCGACCGTGATTTCAACAGAAAGACCAACAAACATGAATAAATTTATATAGAATTTTATTATAATCGAGAATAACAAAATCGAAAAAATTAGCATCGCTTTATCAAATAAATTACGCCGCGCATGTGTCTTAAGTCTTTTGTTTTCATGCAAAACAAAACAATTCAACACATACAAATGTTAGTGCATTCATTCAATTTTGTTCTCTTTCTCTACATACATTCATACAGTAGTAGTTAAAGAAATTAAGTCACCTAAATTTATTGATTATAATTTAAACTGAACTCATTTCTTTTATTTAGTTAAATTGCATTTACGTTGCATTTTTCACACCTCTAGTCGGGCTGATGATGGTGCTTCCGTCCGTCCGTCGTTTGCTACCAAGCATTTTAAGACAATTTAAGGTTCCACCTTCTCTTACCACAAATTTCAATTTAGAAAAAGTAGATTTTGTGTTCGCCTTGTTTTTCGCATTCTATTCTATTGCATTTGGTTTGGTGGTGCGGCAATCACACGTTCTAATTTTTAGCAGTCACAATAATAGGAGGAGAGAACAAAAAAGAAATGTATGTATAATCTAGCTAAAGGCAAAGAATAACACCAAAGGCAATAGACTTGGTAATAGAAAAAAGAGCAGTTACAGGTCCATTGCAATAAAAAAGAAGTGAGAGGGGGAAGGGAAAGGGGGAATTCTATTTTTCCTCTACTGATGAGTTTGGCAGCCCAGTTTGACAACAGATATTAAGGCGCCAATGTAAGACAGCGAAAAAAAAGAAACGTTGCTGTCAAATAGACAGTCGCAGTCAATGCAAATACTGGCTGTTAACAACAGTAACAAGTAACAGCTACAACGACAGCCGACAACATCAACATCAGCGGCAAAACATCACTTTCAGCAGCAAAAGCTAAATGTTTATGTCCAACGTGGCTTAGGTGGCTGTTAGGTGAATGTGGCTAGCCTAAAGCCTATTTGCGGCACATACAAATGCCGCTAACAAGCAGTTGAATGCGTTCCGGAATTGAATTAACGCCAACCCCTTGTTGCTTGCTCATACAGCATGAGTGTGTGGGAAGTTAATGTGGCAATAAATAGGCGGCAGGCAGCAGGTTAGGCTAGCCTCTGACGGGACCAATGTTTTACTACCACAACCACCAACTGTTCACAGTCATGGTTTCATGGCCAGTTACCAACCAACTGTTACTGCCACAATTCCACAGCCTTCCATGTGAAGGCATTAAAAATCAAATTAATTTTAATGAAGATTTACGTAGAAGAAAACCTCCAGGAATGCTTTTGATTTACACAGATCTCCTCGCACAGAAATCCTCCGGTTCATTCTAAACATACATTTGAGCTTTGAATGAGCTTCAACTAGCAACAACAACAACAAAAATCTCTGCAGCACGCCTTTTGCCACAAATGCAAACTGTTTGCAATAATCGTAAATGATAAAGCAAAGAACATGGGGCCAGCGCGAACTGTAACTTCTATAAAAATCCCCCATCACTTCGCTCATGTTGCCCAGCCACATCATAAATGCTGAGTTGTTGTAAACAAGTGTTTGATCTAATTTTTGCAATTCTAATGCAAAGAAGAAAAAAATTCTGGACAATTTTGATTTACTGTGAACACAATATGAACTGCACAAATGCCAAACGAAATAATGAATTCCCGTGCAGGGTAGTGAGCAAAATGTGCAAATTCTATACCGAAGATAATTAAAGTCTAACAAGTGCCATAAAATCATAAATTTCGTAAAAGAACAAAATTTCAGCTTGTAAATGCTTTAGATTTTTAAATTATTATTGGGAGTGCAATAAAAAATACATTTGGAAGCTTAGGGGTATTTTGCATTCATATCAGCTGTGATAGATGTATTCCTCAGTAGGAGGGGAAAGATTAACATTAAATATGATTTTTAAATTATATATCACATTTTTCTTCCAAAATTTAGTCCACTTTTTAGGAATGGAATCCATACAGCGGAATCCAAATTTTAGAATTACGGTGAGTTAGGGAACTGTTTTCAAACTAATTGGTTGTAACTTTATATTTTAGATTTTCATTGTGTAGTGTGAAATCTTCGTCGGCCCACGGTTCGGTAGAGTAAAGTGGCCCACACACGTCAAACATGTGCGTTCGATCGGTGTGAATCGAAGCAATGTTTGACGTGTGTGGTACGGTGTTCACACCGATTTGCCGGTGCGCACACCGATCGAAAGAAATTAAAAATTTTTAATTTTTCGTTGTGCGACGCGCACATGTTTGACGTCTGTGAGCTGGTGTGTGGATATTTTCTCATTTGTTGAAAAATTTCGTGGAGTGCGGATCAGCGGACAAATGCAATACATATGTATTTGGAAGATTTTTTGATGTTTTTACACATATTCTACTGTGTGGCAAATAAAAATATTTTTTCCCGAAATAAAATAAAAGTATTTAATACATTTATATTAAATAAAAATATTTCGTATTTTTTCCGTCATCACTGTCGCTGTCCATCTTCACGCTTCAAAAAAAAAATATGAAATGAAGTTTAATGGATTCGTTTGACGTGTGTGGGCTAGGAGCTTCACACCGATGCACATGTTTGAGGTGTGTGGCCCACTTTAGAGTAATGTAGTTTATGTATCTAATGTGGAGCGTCATAACTCAGAACTAGCTTGATATATGACAATGCCGCCTTGATATATGTGTTCCTAATTAAACCAAAAATTGTGTTTAAATATAAAAACAAAAATGGTGGACCTTATTATGGGCTCATATTAAACCAGTAAGGAAAGTAGTAAAGTCGGACTGGGCCGATTATATGATACCCTTCACAACTTTGGGTATATTCTACATGTGCATCCTTGTACGCGTTTTTGTTATATATCTATATCTGTACCATTTTAGGGAAACATGCAGAGACTAATTTATATTACTTCAATACGTTGTGTCAATCACTTAATTCAGTACCCTATACCAAAATGCATCAATTACATAAAATCCGACGAAAATATTTTCTATATATATAATTTTTCCGAAACTTTTTACACAGTTATTACCTATTAACTATGATTGTTTGGATTTAAATATATATTATTTTAATGTATATATAATTTTGAGTTCCTACATCTAGACCAGATCCGTATAGACTAATTTAAAACAAAAAACCTCACGTTAGTCCAATTTTTTAATGAGTTACAGAGCTATCTTTGGATGGGTACAAATGTACCACGGTTATTGATCTACGTATACTTTTTTGGTTTTTGGCCGTAGGGTTAAATATGAATATGGGCCAAATGAATGAGCTGTACCAAATTTCATCCAATGCGAATAATGAATGCGACCCGTACTTTGCTTACAATTTAACATGGACAGTCGGACGTGCGTAAATCGACTTAGAAAGTGATTTTATGCATATTTTCAAAAGGAACCATGGGTCTATCTCGATTCCTTTTGCATGTTACAAACATATGCACAAAGGCATAATACCCTGTACCACAGTGTGATGAAGGATATAAATATTGACATTTGGTGGTTTAGGTACCGGAAAAAATTTCGTGAAAATCGAAAAATCATAGGGTTTTTGGTGCACAATTTACAAAAAAGCGGAACTATATCTAAATCTGGCCAGACATCAACGGAACTTAACACATGCCATTCTTGTCCAAATTTTGTACATTCCTGAATAAATTTGTCTTAATCGGATATACCGTAGAATTTTGGTAGAATTCCATACGACTTTATTTTTGTTCAAAATATAGCATTTGCCGTTGGTATGGTTAGGTTTGGTCACTAACTATGACGGCGTTACGCGGAGATCTTCCGGTCCATTGTATTTATCCAAGAGTAGTGATGGTTGCAAAAATAAAATTGGATAACCGCTTTACTTATTCAGGTTGCACTGACGCAGCCACTTAAATCCGGTTCCATAGTTGAGTCGAAGGTTAGACATGGTAGAAAGCGAACACCCACTAATTTATGCCGTCTGCAGGCCAGAACTGAGTACCGACACAAACGATGTTCAATTGTCTCCATCTCCTTTTCGTCCTTACAAAATCAGCATTAGTCAGTAAAGTCATTGTCCCATTTGTTGGTAAAAGCCCTGATATAGCAGTACCCAGTAATGACTACCGTCATTACTCATATTTCAGTTTTGTCAGGGTTGGTCAGATGAATCTTGACATATTACACCTAGGTTCGTTATGCCAATACACTGGCTCTTTGGTCGAGGAAGCGGTGACAAATGGGTTGGTTTGATTGAATCAGTGGTTGTAGTCGATTAGTTTATATTTCAGTCGCTGTTCTGCACTCAAGGACAACCTCAGAACATACAGTAAGTAAAATGCATATTCGTACAACCACTAAAAATTAAGATACTCGGGTGGTATTTGATTCTATCCGCTTTTAAAACTATTTTCTGGTCCTATACGTTTCACGTTTACACCACCACCATCCTCGTTTCCATCCGCGTCCATCCGATATTTTTATATCGAATTTTCCTGAAGTTATAGTCCTTATTTTGTTACTTTTTGGGGGAAAAAATATCCGTTTTTGTGGTTGCTACATTTTTGGATTTTTACATTACGTACCATGAATTATTAATGATTTTTTACGGTGTACAAATTCGGATTTTGAATACTGTGCGTAGCTCACAAAATATAACGGCTATTTTTTTATCAGACCCTGTTTTTGGTCTTTGGATTAACAGCTCCTACTGAACTGCTTTTTACAAAGACTGAATTTATCCTAGTCCAGAGTCTGGGAATTGCTATCCTCCTTGTGCCTTTACTCACATCGATTTTACTGCGTTTAACCTCATTTATTTTTTGCCATGTAATAACTCTTGTTAATATCTGTATGTCCCCTCAATACACCTAAACGAACCAAAATATTTCTCAAGTTGTTTTTCTGTAATTAATACGAAAGAAAACAATAACGGTAATTTGTGTAAACAAAACATTTATTTTAACAAGCCTTTCTAACGTTGGGATTACTTCTGCGACGCATCTACTACTACTTCAGGAAGTTGTAAAACAAAAAAACAAAGGAACATAAATGTATGTTCACATTTCTGCTACAAAAATTGGATAACGAAAATCTTACACACGCTTAGCAGTTTTATGACATTGTAAAAAACAATAAACACAAAATCCCCAGGAATCATCATACGAATATAATTTGAAATTGTAAAAATATTAACGGCCTTCCACGAGATTTTTTTCTTTTGTTTCTTAGTTAACAACAACATAACCCACAAAAAAAAGTTCAACGTAACACTCTGCCATGGAATGCTACAACAGCAATTGTACGAACGAAAAAAAACGAATAATTTCAATTTAAAAGAGAATATTTGCAACTAGCGCCACTAGCACCACTCCACATTGATGCTGGACAAAAGTTATAAAACGTGTGTACAGTGGAACAACCCAGCCATTGAATAACATTCAAAAACATATATTTTTTCTTGTTCTTCCAATAATGGTCATACGGAAGTCATTACAATTGCTTTCGAACGGGAGGTAGTATAACGTCATAGGTAAAACGTTATCCCATTGATTCATAGTGGACTACATATTAAAGGTAGGTTTTTGAAAGAAAAGTACAACTGCAAAAATAAAACAAAAAACAAGGGCAAATATGACCATAAAAGTTGACGTTTTACAATGGCCTGCAAACACAACATAGTAACCGATCGACCACAGGGCAGATAAATAATATCGATGTAATTTTATATGAGATATTTCATGGTGGAGGTGTAGGGTAAGAAATAGGATCTCCACCAGACGAGGATTTTATAAAGTGCAAAAAGTCGGAGGATCATCAGTATGTACATTCTGGCATTTAAAAAATAGGGTATACAGGGAGTCCATAAAGCCTAATGGTGTCAAATCACATGACCTTGGTGGCCAGATGATATCTCTACGTGTCCAGGAAATGTATCTTGCAAAAAAGCAACATTCGCTCGAGTGGTGGGGCTTGTGGCACCGTCTTATTGGAACCACAACTTCTTCAAGTAGTATTCTTCAATAGCAAGCAAAAAAGGCGGTTCTGATACGACAATAACGCACCGAATTGACGGTGACAGTCGCCGTCAATTTCGAAGAAGTAAGGTGCAATCACAACTTCGGACCAAAGAGCGCACCAAGCAGTGATTTTTTCTGGATGCAACGACTTCTCTTCATTTACTTGAGGATTCTCAGAACTCCAAAGCAGGTACAAGAAGAAATTGACCTATTGGATGCATCTTGGTACAAATATTACAAAGTGTAAAGTCTGTTCTGTTATTCAAGGTTTGGTAAAAATTCTATGTATGGCGAAGTTTGCAAAATGTTAGTCGATGTTGCCGACAGATATGTATAAACCATTTGTGGAGGCTGTCGGTTTTATTATTCGCTTTATATTAGTTTGGGGAAAAATAAATCCATTATTTTCGTCGTCGGAAATGTCGATAAAATCGGAGAAATGATCGAAGTTGACAGACTTGTTCGCAGTCGTAATATCTCCTAGGAAAGAGAGAGAGAGAGAAACCATGTTATTGCGACGTTGCTTCGAAAATGCGCCTGAGCGCATAATTGAATTGAGGCTGAACCATTATATGGGGACTGTGTCAAAACATGGGCCTTTATCTGCATGTTTATGCAAATGTACATGTTCACCCTCTAAGAATTCATATTTCTTACAGTACAAATGCTTCTGTTGTAAAATACGGTTAAGACATAAAAATTACCGAAAATAGATAAGATTGCCTTACCAGAATTCCCAGCAATATATCATAATTTCAATATTTTACAAATAAAATGCCTTTTATATTTCTTCACTAGTTCCTTAGTGCTTATAAGTCCTATATAAGTCTGTAGATACAACACACCGATAGGTATTGCACTGATAAAACGCCATAGTTAGTAGTAGTCCAAATATATAAGCTACATCGAAATCTAAATCGATTTCAACTAAACTTGCCACACGTTATGTTATAGTAACTTCAGTACGTAGTGCAAAATTTTGTGCCGATTGGACCCACCTTGGTGAAGCATTTATATCCAACTTCTAGGTTATTTTTCTAGGTTATTCTAGACCTAATTCAGTACGTTGTGCCAAATTTCGTGCAAATTAAAAGACATATAGGGACTTTGGTACACCATATACATCAAATCGAACGAAATTATATATGGGAGCTATATCTAATTCTGAACCGATTTTCAGGAAACTTAACACACATTATTCTAGACCTAATTCAGTGCGCCGTGCCAAATTTCGTGCAAATCGAAAGATATATAGGGACTTTGGTACACCATTTACATTAAATCGGACGAAATATATGGGAGCTATATCTAAATCAGAACCGATTTTCAGGAAACTTAACACACATTATTCTAGAATTACGTTGTGCCAAAATTCGTGCAAATCGAATGATATATAGGGACTTTGGTGCACCATTTACCTTAAATCGGACGAAAATATATATGGGAGCTATATCTAAATCTGAACCGATTTTCAGGAAACTTTACACACATCATTCTAAACCTAATTCAGTACGCTGTGCCAAATTTCGTGCAAATCTAAAGATATATAGGGATTTTGGTACGCCATTTACATTAAATTGGACGAAAATATATATGGGAGTATATTTTTAAAACTGGACCGAAAAATGAGCTGTACCAAATTTCATCCAATTCGGATCCCTGCACCACAGTGTGCTGAAGGGTATAAGAAACACTATATTACTATATTATTCTATAGAAAGAAGATATTCGTCATTTATAAATAGAGTAATATTTCTCCGTTTGAAATATCTTCTCTAGATCATTCGATAAATTGTATGGTCTTCTATACACGTAGAAAACATTCTGTAGGTATACTACAGAATAAATTTCTTTTATTGACCTTCTTTAGGTGGAAAACCTCTTCTATATGAAAAAGGACATACAAAGATTGATGATCATGTAAAGGTACTTTTTATATAAAGAAATTCAATGGATTGATAAAATTACATTTGTTGTTATCTTATAGATATAAAATCTTCTGTAGGTTCTCCAACGGTAGAAAAAGTTCTACATATACGACAAGCAATGTAGACGATATTCTATAAAAACCTATATATAATATTTTATATATTAATGACCTTATATATTTATCGTATAAATGTAACTCCTGAGCCATAAACAGATCTTTGTCTATGCAGAAATAAATATTATACTATATTTTTAGAAGTTCTTCTTAATAAATTTATAATACAACGTCTCATATGTCTCGAAAGGTTACAGCAAACCAATAATAACACCTCGAATAACAAGATTAACAGTTTCTACAACTGCGAGTAATAACAACCAAATTCAACAAGTCATTGTCCATTATTCATAAACAAACGTCAGTAGCTGCGGCGGTGGCGGCCGAAAAATACCAATAACACAGACACCAAGGCAACAACAAGAAACATCAGTTGCAATAACAGCAAACCGACAATTGTAACATTACTACCACTAGCTTGCTACACTACCACAATGGCAGAAATAATGACACCAATAAAATCAAAAAACAAAAAAAAAAAAAAATCCAATCGATAAGAAACTATCGGGTGCAGTTTTCGAACTTTATAAGTACATATTACCAATAATCGAAGTTTAACTCAAAATACTCACACCTAAAATTTAGTTTTGGACCTCTCTAACACCAGCATCACCCATATTTGTGTTAGCTACTTTATACAGCATTTTGATGCAATACATCTTGGTCAACTCTCTGAAAGGAGAGTAACAGTACAGCCAAAGATTGGTCAATAGTCGGTTTGTTTTTATTTATTTATTTTGTTTTTTCTCGTTTGTGTTCGTTAAACGATGCTTGTCGTCTGCAATAAAATGTTAAGTAATGTCATTTGAACTCGACACAATAAACGATTGGCCTATTGCATTATGTAATCAATACCATGTGTTTGGTGAATAATGTTGGTAATTCATTTGTCTGAATTTTCTTTTGTTTTCCCACCAAGACGTTTTGTAGAAATTAAATAATACTTTAAGATGGTTGGAAATTTAGTTCTGTAAAATTACATTTGAATTAAAATTATTAAATACGGCATGTGGTTGCAATTTTGTGAGTGTATTAAATATACACATGTGATAGTCGATAATAAATTTACATTGATTGTAGGCCAATTGTTATTTGACGCCAGTATTGTAATTTAAAGAAAATAATATATTGTATTTAGGTTTGATAAATTAAAACCAGTGAGCAGAGCAGTATAGTAGGACGGGACCGACCATACATAACTACATACCTCGGAATTCTAACTCTCTGCGGACATTTATTCCGAGCCTTGCCTTCTTGTCCGATTAGAGGTCAACAGCACCTTTCTTTCTTACACTGTCATATTTTCCGAATATAAATAATTTTCAGTGCATTCCATCTAATTACCTGTGCAAATTCGCTTCACCGTTGGTTGTGTTGTGATGTTCGGCTTATAATTGTGGCCTGCTCTTGACCACAACTAGAACCTCATGCAATCTCTAATGAGGTAATGGGTTACTAAATATTATCTGAACACGTAATCACCCGTAAATATATTTAAGTGTAACTCCCACATCCGAGTACATACCACAACATAATCGGTATCAATTGAAATGCCAACTACTCCTCTTGGATATACTATCAACTTATCGGGTCCTTATCCTTCAGTAGTAAATATATACGACATAGAATGCAAATGTTATAATTTTTCATACAAAAGCCAAAGTCCATTTGATTCGCTAAATATTGACCGATCTTCATCAAAAATGCATGCTTATTCTTTGGCCCTATCCCTTTCTCCAGCAAAATTTCGCGATGTTTGGGGCGTAATTGCGGCTCACTCCAGACCAAAAAAACTGACAATAGTTTGGTCCATTTCATCCCCTAACTATTAACCGATGTTTATCAATCAAACAATGGAGGTCTTCATTGGCCAATGGGGGTCTTCATTGGCCAATAGTGGTCTTCATTGACCAAAACCCATCCTACATGCAAAATTTCGTAAAGATTGGTCCATAACTGTGGCCTATATCGTGTTCACAAATTATAATGGACAGACGGTATACTTAATAGTGGGTCTAGGACCAATATTTCGGGGCTTTACAAACTCTTAGAGCTGTAGGGTAAAGAAACGGCATTAACAAAAATTTATATATAGTCCACAAAATATATTACGCTTTTTGAGACCCAATCGTACACTGTATGTTCGTTTTATCTTAACCATTCTAATTTTCGAAAACCAACACACAAATATCGAATACGAATTCGAGTGTTAATTCATAGAATTCACATTTACGCTTGTTCTTAAGCTCCAGTCATAAGCGTGGTTTAGATTTAATGATCCGCGTGGCTTAATCCTTAAGCCAAGCTTCTCCCATAAGCATGGTTTAATTCTTAACCTCCCCTTATAGGCGGGGTTTAATTCAAAAACATTTCGAAGCTCCTACATAGGCGTGGTTTAATTAAAAAATATATCGAAGCTCCTCCATAGGCGTGGTTAAATTCAAAAGTATTTCTATGTTCCGCCAATAGGCGTGGTTTAATTGAAAAGTATTTCTAAGCTCCACCAGTAGGCGTGGTTTAATTCAAAAGTATTTCTAAGCTCCGCCAATAGGCGTGGTTTAATTCAAAAGTATTTCTAAGCTCCGCCAATAGGCGTGATTTAATTCAAAAGTATTTCTAAGCTCCGCCAATAGGCGTGGTTTAATTCAAAAGTATTTCTAAGCTCGCTACATCCTTCCATTCGGAAGGTGTGGTTTAATTCAAAAGTATTTCTAAGCTCCACCAATAGGCGTGGTTTAATTCAAAAGTATTTCTAAGCTCCACCAACAGGCGTGGTTCAATTCAAAAGTATTTCTAAGCTCCACCAAAAGGCGGGGTTTAATTCAAAAGTATTTCTAAGCTCCACCAATAGGCGTGGTTTAATTCAAAAGTATTTCTAAGCTCCACCAATAGGCGTGGTTTAATTCAAAAGTATTTCTAAGCTCCACCAATAGGCGTGGTTTAATTCAAAAGCATTTCTAAGCTCCACCAATAGGCGTGGTTTAATTCAAAAGTATTTCTAAGCTCCAACAATAGGCGTGGTTTAATTCAAAAGTATTTCTAAGCTCCACCAATAGGTGTGGTTTAATTCAAAAGTATTTCTAAGCTCCACCTGCATGACCGGCCAAAACGTGGAACTGATTGGTCATCCGAGTTTGTAACGCCACTATAATCTGAGTCGTAATATCTCGATAATCTGAGTCGGTCTAGATTATTATAATTTGTAAACGCCGTCACCAAACTATAAATTTGACAAGGAAAAGTGAATCTGACCACCACATGGCTATTTTCAAGATGATCTGTTATTACTTAGCGGACAAAATTGGCGTATATATTTACCCCATGAAGACATATACCATTTATATCGTGGTATGTATTCTGAAATATGTAGAGAAGGCTACGTGTTATCATATTGTTTAAAGTTTGAAGTTTTACATCTTATGTTCCGGTTCTGGACCAATACGACGCCTATATCGGAGATTTTCAGATATTTAAGGGATGATACATTTTACACGCGGAGGCGGATCTGGCTAACTAATTAGAACGGCTTTTTTTGATAATGAGTGGGTTAAATGAACCAAGATGTAAAATAACAAAATTTGAATCTTATGGGGCGTAAATGTTCATTCCGAGAAAACATGATTCGGAAAAGATGCCAAGGTAATACGGGGGGGATTTTGACTTCCAATCGGTCAGAAGTATGCAAATACATTGCAACTACTCCTCACCTCCTCCTCGGATGTTTCAAATGAAATTTATCGATCAACGTTTTGGTATAGCCCCCATATTAGGGAATTTGTGGCACAAATTTAAACTCTTTAAGCCCCGATTTCACAGATTTAATGCAACTATCCTAGATAGGATATGGACACAAATTGACATCGCTACATCCTTCCATTCGGGAGATACAGTACATTCTTTCTGCAAAATTAAAGCCCAATATCAAGAAAACCAAATGCAAAATCGACGAAAAATCATTTTAAATTATTTTCCATATTTTGTTTTACAAGAATAAAAAATAATTCTGATGATAGAATTCGTACATTTCGAATACGAAGCGATTTAAATAATTTGGACTGTATACACAAATTAGTACTGTACACACGTTTGCCCTCTTCCCAAGTTTTTAGTACACAATTTTTTCAAATTTGTTGTATTTTTTTCATTAGTTAAAAAATCTCCCTATAAAAAATTAAGAATACCAAATTTAAGAGCAGCCCCATATAAGATTAAATCCAGATTTTCTCTATTTTAAAATTTTTTGACATAACATTTAGCCGAAGTTAGCATAGTTTGGTATTTTCGATATTGAGCAGAATTAAAATCTAAAATTTATAATACCGATGGTATAGCCCCCATGTTAATGAAATATTTCTTGTTAGGCATTCGAGTTTTTGGAGCCAAAAATATTCCCCTAATATATTTTGATGACTATTATTTTCCAGCACAAATAGCTCCCATGTACAAATTGGTTGTTTGAAGCTCCTAGCTTAAATCTCCAATATAAATCTATGTAATTTGGCACATGGGGTTTTCAACAAATACAAAACCTGAGATACTTTATTCATTTTAGGTTCATGTTTCAACATGGCACATACAATGGTGTTGAGATTTTCGAAGAATAGCAGATGACCTTGCATTTTAAGTATTTTTGAAATATTCTTTTCCGACTAATATGTTTTTGGTTTTCATCTGATTACTATTGTCTGCTGAAAAATTGTATTTAATAATATTATGCTCTTAAATCTCGCTACATTTTAATTACGTCATCATAAAGACCGGCTTAAACAAATAAAAATTTCTTATTTCTTTGTTCATTGTTGTATTCTCACCAAAAGAACGAAATATACCCTTCAAACATTTAATTGAGATATATTGCATTAAAAATATATATTTCTTAACCTAATGAACCGCCTTTAGTTTTTATTTAACCTCCCCTTTGTAGGTTCACTGAGTTATGACCAAATAATTAACTCAATTAAATATAATGCAATGATACCGTATACTTTTATAACATAATTACTTATTTAGTTAGTACTCTTGTTGGAAAAAATATGAAGCGTAAAATTTGTTAACGTAGGTAGTCAAAGACCTATGACTTCTTCATTTGTTGTCATTTCATTATGTTCTGTCGCCAACATCACTACGGTAGTAATTAAAAAAAATATATTGTGGTAATAATAATAGAGATACTCTTGACACATATGTCTGTCTGCATGTAATATAACAATGACCTACTGTCTGACCGCCATAGTCACTATTATTATTTGGTCTAATGAATATGCTGGAGACATGTGGATAGATATGTGAACAAAATTTACACATAGAATGCATAATATTTTAAGTGAGAGGTGGTGTGTAGATGTTACATGCGATGCAGCATATCATGAATGAAATGTTTTCAACTACAATTTTAAATAAAATATAAGGAAAATATTCTGTTCTATTTCATATATGACGCCAACCAATGTTGCTCATAATTTCTATTTATTTAAAAAGAAATATTGGTGCAATACAATGAACTTTAGGCATTGAGAGTACAATTGAATAGAAGAGCATTACGTGATGTTTATTTTACAAAACTTGTTTATATGAAAGTAGTTATGACCAAATGCCCTTAACAAAACAATGGCAGAAGTAAGGTTTGTTTTTTTCTGCAAAGTAGAAATCATGGAAAGGGCATTGACCATATTTATGGTCAAAATGGTAAACAAATAGAATCTAAAAGCAAGTAACAATGAATATATGTTCGTTCGGACCGAACATTTTTTTACCCTCCATCATGGGCCAAGATATCTAAAATCGATCGGGCTAACAGCAGGGTTTTTACCCTCTAAGAAAACAAAATACCAGTTATATACTCAGGATGAAAAATCGATTACGACCTACATTAAACAATGGACCTATATTGAATGAAGTAATTTTTCGCTCACCAATAATGCAGGCACAATCAGTGAGCTATGCAGTATAGTCAAGAAAATGGACAACCATGTTAGGGTATCATATGGTCGTCCCTGTTCTTGAGTTGTGTAGGGTCTCATAACGTCGTCCCCATCCTTGATACTTGCTTACCTACATTCCGAATCTGGGAATATTTCCTCTAATATTTAAGTGACCAAAAACATTATTTTTTTTTTGTTTTTCTGGTCGCTCTAGAGGTCACAATTATGACCGAAAAGTAGGTCCGGCCCATGGGTAAGCATGGATATTGTCATGATGATCAGTCAATTGGTCCAACATTTTTGTAAGAAAAATAACAAAATTTGTGTTCTATATTTACACCAGATGGACCGAGATCACAGAAGTTGATAGTATTACCAAAAGGAGTCGTAGTCGATGTAAATTTTGCCATTGATTCATTTGAGCCGCTAAATATTGACCGATCATTATCTTGCCCGTGTAAAATTGTTCGGCTTATAATTGTGGCCTCTGGACTAGAGAAACAAACAAAAACACCTAAGGCTACAATAATACTTAAACTGGGGCACGATGGTAGTATGCCAAAATATGGACCGATGGTCCCTCTTAAACACTCGAATTTTTACTTCCTTGGTAAAATTCGTGTAGAGTCATGGAGACAATGCCACCTATATTGAACATATTTTGTGAATAATGCAGAAACATTATAGCCACTTCGATTTAAAAAAAAAAAATCTTAAAACCTCAAGTAGGTCAGGATTTTATGGAACTATATTAAAAATCTTCTGTGGAGATCCTTAGTTTTCTTGGTACTAATAAATTTAATTAGAGTACTTTAGTTCCATTGGAAAATTACGCCAAAACTTTGAATATACCTGAAATGGGCGGGACCTTTTACATAAACCTAGCACACAATTTTCAGCGAAAAATTTGTTTATCGGTCAAAAAACGAAAAGCCAAATTATAGCAATTCCGATTTGAAGCCCTTCAAAATACCTCAAAGGTGGCGGCACTGTCAAATTACAGTCACATCCTTTAGAAAGTGTATCTAGAATCATAAACTAATCTAAAAGGGGTGTGATTCTAGGTACTATGTCAAAGTATCGAGGTGTATTTAAAGGCTTCAGTAATTGTTCAGCTACCAAGGCCGGGCCTTTAACAAGGGAATATGTCCACACGTTGGCCTAAATTTTATATAAATAAGAATTCCAAATTATAGCGACTTCATATGAAAACCCTAAAATACTAACTTGAAAATTTTCCTCTAAGATGTCTGTTACCCACCAAGAATTCCGAAATTACGTCACTTCAATTGGAAAATGCTACAAAGAGACCTTTATAAGGGGTTTATGCCAAAACATGATCTTACACTGACATATTTTTTAGGAAAATGTTTTTTACTTTTTGTCTGAAAATCTCCTACACCTTCCAAAGGCATTTTTCTATAAACGTGTTACCTAAAACCAAAAACCCGGAATGCTAAATTACAGTCACCTTGGTGAAAATAAATTGGCCTAGAATCATCAACATTCCAAAAGTGGTGCGGTTATATGGGAGATAAACCAAGGCATGGTCACATATATCCCAATTCAACACTATACACCCTAGGAGGATATATTTGCAAAATTCGAAGGCATATTATCTCTATCGTTACTTCAACATTCAGATAGATGGGGATGTCTACATCGGGACATAATTTTATTCTGATTAAAATAAATGTAATATTTATGGGAATACGACGAATATTTAGAGGTGTTGCAAACAGAATGGCAAATTCAATACACTCTCCACCTTATAGTAGAGGGTCTAAATAGAAAGGGTCGTAAGGGTTATGTAACGATTAGGAAATATTATATATTTATATATTTTTAATATTCCTAAAATATAAAACGATATTTGTCATCTTAAATATAATATTATTTTTATTCTTTTATTTTTTCGCAGGTATTTCCATTTGGCATGTTATATTCCTCAAATTACTACTATTAATTGCCCACATTACTGCACGAACATTTAAGAAAAAGGTAAGCATTCATTTTTTTACTTTAACAATGAGAAAGTGCAACAATGTTGCAAAGAGTTTTCTTTCCACTTTTTTGTTTAATTCTTTTATTTGCTCCCTGCATATTATTATATACACATACACAGAATTACAATGGATTTGGTAACGCTTCCAATAGTGGGTATACATTTTATTTCGGGGTTATCAGTGCCAGATTATTTTATGGATAGTATCCAAACCAAAGCAATCTGAAGTGTAGAAAATTCCTATCGCTGCAGGGCAGAGAACTTTGATAGAAATCAATAGACTCCTCTTCAATTGATTTTACAATGTTTAGTCAAGTCAACCAAACAAAACAGCAACCTGAAAAAATCAGTGATCTTCGACTTTAAAGGCATAGCACACTAACTTATTGTAAATTGACAATATCGGTTAGGTAAATAAAAAATTCTTGTTGTTAATCTTTGAAAAATTGTGAATGTAATGTGCGAGCCATGAATTATTGTGAGAATGTAGTGATGCTGCTGAATTGAAATAAAACACACCAACGAAACTGATTTTTAATTCTGTTTATGTGAAAACATTTCAATAAACGAAAAATAGATTCATTTTGGACTTACCTTACTGAGATATACAATGATATGATCGAAGAGATAATTAATTTACTTCAAACTAAATCTGTAACAAATTCTAAATTAATTTTTTTTTTAAACTTTCAATCTTCACGAGGGCTATCACAGGAACCCCCTCCACGATAAATCGGTCCCATCTTTAAGGGTTTCACATGAAATTTTGAAGGAGCAATCCAAATAGATCTAAGTATGAATAAAATAGAAAGGCTATATCCATACATGAAATCGAAATTATATGTGGGGCTATATCTAAATCTGAACCGATTCTTGCCAATAACAATACATTTGTCCTTGAACCAAATATACTCGATATGAACTACTAAAGATTACTTAGTACTCCAAACCTGACTAAAGGAACTAAATATGAAAACGATGAGTAATGTATTACTTTCGCAACTCATCAAAAGGGTAGTGAATGGAAATGGTACACCCACATGTCTTAAAATCAGATGCGACTACAATTAGCCGATCGGATTCATCAATTGGACGAAGGCAATGGGAGAAAACGTGAATATGAAAAGACCAAAATAAAAAAATATGAAAAGCTCATCTCCCAAAACGAAGTGATAGCCATATCAAATAAAGTTAAAGTCAGTTTTGAGTAAAGCACTCAAGAACTCATGCCCGGGCAATCTTTTATACACTACTGCTCCAACAAATCAAAACTCTAGCATAACATATGAGAATGCATATTTCTTGTTCTCGGAAAAAAAAAATAATTCGAATGTAATATAAATAGCGTTCAGAAAGTGTTTACTATGTCGAGATTTCTGCATTTTATGAATGCAATTTATAAACCTTTAAATACAGGTTTCTGGTCAGAGACAGTGGTTAATGACAGCGGCAGGTTTCTGTGGCACAGAACTCTTTGTTGTTTTAATTTTCTATTTTGATTTTATGCAATATACAATATTAAACATTCCCTCAGGGTTGTTGTTCATATCAGCACTTGTTCGATATAGTATTTAGTATTTTTATCGAAATAATTTGGAAAATACATATGCGAATTTAGTAACAACAGGGCAGAGATCAGTAAGTGTCTAAAGAAGCAATGGAATGCAAGAAACTAGTCACAATCGACTGAGTTTAAAGTCGACGGCAAAAATATAAACAACGAAGTAAGGAGAGAGCCGGAGGACAATGAATGGTGGTTGTGGTGGTGTCGCTTTTTTTCGGCAAAGGCAGAGGCAGGTAGAGAGAGGAAAAATCTGCGCAAACTGCGACAAAGAAGAGCGAAATAGGCAAATACTTCTGATAGTAATGAAATGTTTACATTTTTTGGAAATAACTAAGAATTTTTTACTTACATTCAATGCGAGGTACATGTACAACATGGAAAAAATTAACTATGCTTGAAATGATAAAGATATTCATTCATTTTTTTCTGTTTAAGTCAAATGCTTCCTAACATCGGAATATACAACCTATGAATCTAGTTAGAATTTGGAATTTAAGGCAAAATGAAATACCTTGGAATCATCCTCCGCGAGGGATTTGGCTCCCTCATCATGTGGATTTTGAAGAAATAGCTTTTTGTATAGCATATTTGTCAGTACCAGCACGTTTGGTCTTATATATGTAATTTCAAACCATATTAAAAGATTATTTTTAAAGACAAACTAAAAAAATAAGGAAGTTATAAATATAAATAAATAATAATACCAAAAATATAAATAATAATATTGCACTATCTGTATATGGCCGAATGTATCCACTTCAAAATGCGGAATATATTTTTTTTTCATTTCTTCTATCAATATTCTAAAAATATTATATTTTTAATTATTTTTATAAAAATGCATATCGTAAATAACTACTTTTAAATAATAATGCTTTAAAATTTGAAAACTTTTTACACGAAATACTTACGAAATGGAATATAAATATTACAAAAACATCTGTAACAATACAAAAAAACCATGCATCTAAATAAGTTTATTAGCTAGAAATTTCGAACTTTGCGACATTTATTTATTTTGATATTCGATACATATTTATCGAAGCAAGTGATGCACGGTGAGAGCTTTATATCAAAAACGCGATTGCCGGATGTGCTCCGATCCCGAAGGTGCCCCATATAGGTGTCTATATAGTTCAATGTTTTTAACAAATGTTTAACTGTGTTTTCTCATGTGCAGCTATACCAAAATTAACTCAGCAATTCATAGTCTAGAAGAGCATTTTGGCTGCATAAAAACATATATGTAGAACCCTAGAAGTAGAAGAGGACATAGTTGACCACACCGAGGGGCATCACATCAGACTGGAAAAATAAGGAAATAGATAAAAACAAAATTATTTTCAAATTTGTATAGAATGATTTAAACAGTAAATTAGACCAATGTCTGCTCTTCTTAGTACCCTAGAGATCTCCACATTTTTCACATTACGAGTGTATACTCTCTAATATCAAACTTAATATTATTTGCGTCTTCAACACGTGTTAAAACCATTCCCTGTTATTAAAAAAACTAAACCATCTTGTGGAAAATTCCCAACTCACACACAAAATCCATGCCATTGTTGGGGGTTTATTAACACCATCTTCCATTTTTTTGTGAAATGTATCCCATTCACAAGTACATTCCCAATATATGGATTTTCCATAATATAATGATATGTAAGTACACAAGTAAAACATATGTTCTAAGGAGTAAAGTAACAACCTTACATTACCCACTTATTTTTGGAATTTTTATTGTAGACGTTTGTTAACAGTGGAGAAGCAACAAATTTCATGGTAATTGTTGCTGCGTTTCGACCACACACTTTCAAAAATTATTGTTCTATTTTGTTAGTTGTTTTTTGTTGTCTTCAACCAATTATTTTCAATGTTGCTTCATGTTGTACTCAATTTTGTTTTATATTGTATTTTGCCAGTGTTCATCATATCATATCTTCAATGTACCGTAATATTTGTTACCATTCAAATGGTCATTTCAGAAAAAAAAACGAACAGAAAAAATACCGACAGTACAAAAACACCCATTGACCGAGCGATCGTATGGTGGCATGTGGCACAGTGGAATTTTTAAAGTGTGTTTAGCATTGGTGGGTTGAAGAATATTTTGAAAATTGTTCAGTTGGTGTTATTTTTCTGGGGATTGAGAACTGATGGGTAGTACCTAATATTACCGTTTGTTCTAATTTTTATTCGATGCTGCCTGTTACACCACTGTAAACCATAAAAATTTCTTATAAATAAAAAACACATGCATCCAATTTGCGTAAATATTTTTCCTTTTATGTTAAGACAATGCCTACTCGCACTTACTTACTTTTACATACCTCAGATAGAACATCTGACCACCACCATCACCAGAAGGAACAGCAGAGGCCGCAGCAACAAGTTCCCTGCAAAATCGAAGAAAAATCAATTATAATTGAAAACGCAACAAGGAAACTCCATCCTAAGCACCGATCATCAAAAAAGTTATGGCTGCATGTAGGCAAGCCGTACGAGCGGTTGTTGAAAGAAATGTTAGAAATTTTCAAATAAAAATTACAGTATTGTGAGATAATTTCTGTTTTTCAATAATCATTTGAGAGATTCAAATAGAAAAATCGATTTAATAAAATACATTTCCTTTTAATTTTTATAAACATATTTCAATATTTATAGAAAAAAATATTACAACCCATTTTATTTAATCAATACACGCAAAAATATTTGAAATACTGTTCTCGTCACAAATCAAACACCTTTATTTTTATATGCCACAAAATATATTTATTTTTATTTGCTTTACAACTCACCTACCACTTAAAATTGCAAATGTGCCTTAGTAATACCCTCAAGGTGAGAGATCTGGCAAATTTTACTTCACTGATTCGATTTAAACAGTAAAATAACATTACATAACCTCCTAAATGTAATGGCCAATAAAACAATAGATGAAAACATGAACTAAACAAACATTTGGTTAATAACATTTTCTATTCTTGCAATTCAAATTCTATTTAGTTCACTGGTCTAAATCAGTTAGTTTTTTATTATCGATTTGTTTGAGTTTTTTTTTTTTCTATAGCTAATAAACATACACTCAAAGAAAACTGGCATAATTCACCGATGTTATTTAAACCAGCAAGGAAAGTGGTAAAGTCGAACAGAGCCGACCGTATGATGCCCTTCACTACTTTGAGTATATTCAATAGATGCATCTTTTAGACGTCGCATTTTTGAAGGACCATTAACATGAAATTGGATGGACTAAAATATGTGATCTTTATCCAAATGTGTACCGACATAAATGAATTCATAAACATGTCATTCTGCAATCCATAATAAGATTTTCATTTGGACCAATATAGAGTCGTTTGTTTACAATAGGTCAAATTATGTAAATCGATTTAAAGCAAATCTCAATCGGACACCTCTTTATTATTTGGAACCCAATTAACACGAAGTCGGTCAAGAATATATGTCGGCTTATGTGGATTTCTATAAAGTGCAAAATTTCGTGTCAATCTGACACACATGAGGTATTTGGTGCACTATTTACTTAAAATCGGACGAAAATATATACGGAAGCTAAAACCAAATCCGAAACAAACTTCAACTACAACATGAAGTCGGTCGGACTTTATTCAGTACACTATGCCACATTTAGTGCAAATCAAAAGATATGTAGGGACTTTGGTACACCATTTACATTAAATCGGATGAAAATATATGTGGGAGCTATATCTAAATTTGAACCGATTTTTTCCAATTTCAATAGGGTCCGTCCTTGCGCCGAATAAGTGACCTATGCCAAAATTCATCCAATTCGGATAATAAATGCGACGGACGGACATTTATAAATAGAGTCAGAAAGTGATTTTATGAATATTCTCAAAAGGAACCACGTGTCTATCTCGTTTCCTTTTGTCTGTTACAAACATATGCACAAAGACATAATACCCTGCACCACAGTGTGGTGAACTTTCTGCTTGAATCATCAGCAGGATCGCTTTTATATGCCTTTTGTGCTGGGGACTATTCATCCATTCTGACAACATGACCTAGACAACGTAGTCGCTGCAGCTTGAAACGTCTGACAATGCCGATGTCCGAGAAAAGATGGTACGACGGCGATATCGTCAACGTAGATCAGCCCATAGATCTTTCGTTCTTTTCTCTCAAACGCTCCAAGAGCTGCCTCATCTGCTTACTTAAGTACCCATGCTTCAGATCCATATAACAGCACGGGGAGTATCAGCGTCTTGTAGAGTGTGAGTTTGGTCTGGCGGGAGGTGGCCTTCTTTCTAAACTGCTTACTTAGACCATAGTAGTTTCTACAACACTATCCTTCTCCGAATTTCAAAAAACTGATGTCATTAATTTTATTTATGGCGGTACCGAGGTATATAAAATATTTGATTTCCTCGAAGCTGTAGTTCTCAAGTTCCACTGTTGGTTCGAGTCTACTGGACGTCTTGCGCCTTGATACCATCAACTTGGTCTTTTCGCCATTTACTGCCAGTCCCACTTTGGCAGATTCCTTCTCTATTCATTCAAAGGTGAATGTTACCGCTCACAACGTTTGACCCATTATGTCGTCGTCGTAGGCGAGTAACATAGGCTGTTTGGTGTACACAGTGTCATTTCTGTTCACATTTGCATCTCGTATGACCTTTTCCAGCAGGATGTTAAACAGGTCAAACTGTCACTTTGTATGAATCCTCGTTCGGTTTTGAAGGGATTCGAAAGGTTCTTTCCGACTTTAACTGCTGACCTTGTACAGTTAAAGTTATCCTGCATAGCCGTATTAATATTACAGAAATGCCAAACGAAGGCTTTAAACACCTCTGAACGGCCATGGCTGTCGAATGCGGCTTTATAGTCGACGAATAAGCAGAATGTGTCGATGTGTTTTTCGTGAATCTTTTCAAAGATTTGGCGCAGAGTGAAAATCTGGTCAATGGTGGATTTGCCCTGCCTGAAGCCGCATTGGTATGATATTATTGGTATCCAATAATATCATTGACCATTGCCTTCAGTCGTTCACATAGAACGCACTTTATATGCGATGGGAAGCAGACTTATTCCTCTATAGTTGGCACATATCGTCTTGTCTCCTTTTTTGTGCATGGGACACAGGATGCTGAGGTTCCAATCATTGGGCATGTATTCCTCTAGCCAAATTGTACTAATCAGAAGGTGGATCTGACCACCGGTCTTGATAGTTCGGCTGGTAATCCATCGGCACCTGCTGCCTTATTGTTCTTCAGCCGATTAATTGCTACTCTGACCTCATCTTGGCTAGGTGGTATACACTCTATACAGTCATCTCTTATTGGTTTTGGGAGATCTTTTTCAACGCCACTATTTGACACCACGAACTTTTCAAAGTGCTTCTCAACACGCTGTCTGTATCTGTAACCAGCCTACTTTCATTCCGACTTCTGTACATGTCGATTTGCTCACGCTGATATATTTCTTATTCTTTCTTCTTTTCTCACGATAATTGTCCATCGCATTACGTGTTGCAACTGTCTGCAGGATCAATAGCATGGCAATTCTTTGCCATTCTTTCCGACTTCTGTACATGTCGATTTGCTCACGCTGATATATTTCTTATTCTTTCTTCTTTTCTCACGATAATTGTCCATCGCATTACGTGTTGCAACTGTCTGCAGGATCAGTAGCATGGCAATTCTTTGCCATCGTACTTCAAGTGGGTAAGTAGTGGTCCGAATCGATATTCGCTCCTATCACAACATGATCAATAAATCCAGGTGGCCTGGTGTATATCGAGATGCTTGAATCTGGTGCTGCTAACTACCATGTTGTTTGCTTCCGTGAAGTTAATCAACCTCATACCGTTATCGGATGTTTCTTCATGGATGCTGATTTTCTTAACGGTGGGCCAACAATATTTTCCCTTCCGATTTTGGCACTAAAATATCCTAGCAGAATTTTAATGTCATGGCCAGGGCAGCGCTCATATGCTGTTTCTAGGCGCTCGTAAAAAATGTCTTTGGTCTGTTCATCTTTGTCTTCGGTCGGAACATGGGCGTAAATAAGACTGATGTAGAAGAACTTCGCTTTTATACGGATTATAGCAATTCGCTCATCTACTGGAGTGAATCTGGAAACCATTTCATGTCAGCTGAAATACAGAACGTAATCTTCTGATTTCCTTACGCCAAACCATTTCCATCGCATTTCCTGCAAGGCAATAAGATCGGCTTTGTACTGCCTGAGTGCATTCGCTCACATTCCAAGTGCAGATTCGCAGATCGGGGTGCTTTATACGTTCGCGAGGGTCGTCTATATTAGGGGGGTTTGAATTTGTTTTTCGTTGCTTTTTCATAGTAGGAGTACATACCCAAATAAATACTACCGATGCGTATCTACCCGGTATTTACCCTATCCTTCAGTATTTGTTGAAATATACAAGCAACTACATAAAATAAATATATGTCTCGAATTTGAGAATTTTAGAACAAAAAACTGTATGACTGGGGTACCGTACTTTTTTGCAGCTTGAGCTTTTTTTTTTTTTTGATAAATTTTTACCTGAGCCTTGTCCAGAAAAGCGTATATCTATGTGGATGTGACGGACCTGTCTAAAATATTAACCTTAATCATTTTAAGAACAGGTGACAGATCCGCACCGTTCGCTATAAATTAATTCAGATAATAAATTTAAATACATTTTTTCATTATTTGACGGCAAGAAATTGATAAAAGTAGCACTTCGACACTTCATGCTGAAGTTATGATTTTTAAAAATGGTTTTATATGCTTTCTTAAATAAATAATTGCATGGTACTTGGACAAGGCATTGTTTCAAAAACAAAATGATAACATGTCAATAACTAGTAAACGAAAATTATGCTAGCTATAAAGTATGTTTCTCAACAAATTTTGAAGAGTTCAAAGTACTATATCTATACTGAACCTAAACAATTTTTGAGTGTACCAAACAGAAACATACATAAAATAATCTCCACCTTTGTCGAAATATAGCCGTTGGAACAACAACACAAAATAAATAAAAAATAACCAAAATAAGGTAAAATCTATAAGCTGTGCCATAAGCCACCAAACTAATATCAAATTCAAGAAAAAAAACACTGATGATTATAATCATCATTATAAAAGCGTAGTTCATGTTGTTCTGGTCGGAGTGTAAGAGCCATTAAAACACAACTAAACGAAAAATTCATATTTTATGATGGCAATAAGAACCAGAGCAAATATGCCTGCTTCGATGGCTGGCTGGCTAGCTGTCTATTTCCCAGTATGCCTGTCTGTCCGGTTGCCTTGTAAGGAGCTTAGAAGTACAACTTCTAAGTTTAAACTAACTCCCAAGTAATTCGCCACTAACACCGACTGTTAGCTGCTGGTCGCTGCAGCAGCCAGGCAGTCCATCGATGGACATTTGCCAATCGTTGTGGTGTAATAATGAACAAACAATAACTGCCAAACATAGATAAATTGAATTAACGAGCATTTTGGCCCGCTTTGCCCTGGACCGGACTGACCAAATGGAATGATGTGCGCAATCGAACTGCGAGCAATTCGAATGGATGGAATGGTATTGGCCGGGCAATTGGATAGAGGCTAACGTTAGCCACAGTCAAAGTCATAACAAGCATTTATAGTTGTAACAAATCGTAATAAAAATTGTGTATCACTTGTAATGCTAATATGCTGTTTCAAACTGTTGAGGTCCGCCACTTCATTTCATACTGTGAACAGCGTATCTTTCACCTCTTTGCTCCGCTGTGTGTTCGGCAGAACGGTTGGTTTTCCGTTTGGTACTTAGTTTCCTTAAGCAGTCATAAATTTATTTGGCTTAAACATAAACTTACACTTCCTTCTTGAATCGCCGTCATCGTTTGTTATTAGTTCTAGAGTCTATTGGTGGCTTGATGGTCTGATGGTCAGGGGGTGCCTGTCGAACGGTCAGCCTGCCTGCCTGCTCATCGAGTATAGATATCTTCGATTTTGTTTGGTTCGGCCATAGACTTTTATTTTATTCGTTTGGCTTGTTACGGCTTTCTAGAGATGGCCCGGCCATTTACATACGTACAGAAGTGTCAACAGCATGCAAATACTGGCTTTTTTATAGTTTTTCTCCAACAGTTGTCATCATACCATAGCTTTTGGTATAAATTTGGCAGTTTGGTAGTTTAGCCATTTAGCCAAAGCTCAAAAGATGCCGATTTATTAATGGAAAGAAATTGATAATAATGTGAGGTCCAATGACATTTCTAATGCTACCGTAAAGTGAATGCTGAGAGGTGGTAGAGGTCTATGTGGTGAAATACCGGAGGACGGAGGAGGAGAATAGCAGTCAGGATGGATGCCATAATTGTCTTATGGATTAAGTTAATTATCAAATGGCGATTAAACTTTTATCGCGCGATAATCGTAATAAAATAACGGCAATTTGCAGAAAGTGTTATTAAAGGTGATTAAATGGGGACTGATATATCTGAAATCTAATTTTTTTGTTTAGAAACAATTACTGATGAAAAATACTCCCATATAACGGAATTTTTATACGCCGAAGTGACTGATATCTATATTGGATATTTTATATCAAGGTCCCGCCTCATTATCGGTAAGTTTCGAAATAAATTTTCTTGGAGGGTTTAAAACATTTCTAAACAAAAAACATATCTTATTCCATGTTATGGCATAACCCTCATGGCAAAATTTTGCCCCATTTCCGTTTTTAAAAGTTTCAAAGACATTTTCCACCAAGTGCCTGTAGATTGACATTTTGGGTTCATGGAAAGATGTATACACCTCAGCAGAACATTTTCGATATAGGTTCATATTTTGACATAACCTCATATCAATTTGTGACAGAACATTTTCGATTTTTCGATAAACCTATATTTTTAAATAGAAACCAGTAAGGAAAGTTCAAAAGTCGGACGGGCCCGACTATATGATACACTTCACTACTTTGGGTTCATACAGGAGATGTTAATATGTACAATATATCGTAGTTAGAACAGACATAGTATCTTTTTAGGACAATTGAGATGGATTCGGGCGAAATTTTGCTCAATCGGACAAATATTGGGAGTTTGGTGTATCATTCACAAAAATTGGACAAAACTATATATGGGAGCTATATCCAAATCTGAACCTATTTTAGCAAAACTTTGCAGACACCAGTCTGGACTCTATTCAGTACTCTGTGCAGAATCGGACAAATATCGGGAGTTTGGTGAATCATCTACATAAATCGGGAGCTATATCTAAATCTGAACAGATTCTAACATAACTTCGCATACATAAGTATGGACATAATTCAGTAATCTGTGCAAAATGTTGTCTCAATCGGACCAATGTTCGCAGTTTGGTGCATAATTCACAAAAAATCGGACGAAACTCTATATGGGAGCTATATCTAAATCTGAAACCATTTTAACAAAACTTCGCAGACATCAGTCTGGACCTACTTCTGTACTCTGTGCAAATATTTCTTTCAATCGGACAAATATTGGGAGTTTGGTGCATTATTCACATAAAATCGGACGGAACTATAAAGGGAGCTTTATCTAAATCTGAACCGATTCCAACCAAAATCTACGTAAAATCGGACGATACTATATTTGGATCTATATCTAAATCTGAACCGATTCCAACAAAACTTCGCATACATTTGTATGGACCTGATTCAGTTCTTTGTGCAAAATTTTGTCTCAATCGGACAACTATTGAAAGTATGGTGCATCATTCACAAAAACTCGGACAAAACTATATATATGAGCTATATCTTAATCTGAACCGATTTTCTCCAATTTCAATAGGGTTCGTCCTTGTGCCAAATAGGTGAACTGTGCCAAATTTCATCCAAATCGGATCATAAATGCGACCTGTACTTTATTCACAAAAATACATGGGCGGACGGACAGACGGACATGCGTAAATCGACTAAGAAAGTGATTCTATGGATATTCTCAAAAGGAACCATGGGTCTATCTCGATTCCTTTTGCCTGTTACAAACATATGCACAAAGACATGATACCCTGTACAAAGTGTGGTGAAGGGTATAAAAATGCACACCTCAGCACACCTGAGACCTGTGGAATTTTTATAGAGAAAACTGCTCAGCGGTAATGAGGTCTTCATTTTTTTCAGCTTTACTGAGGTCTCACCTAACCTGTACTGAGTTCTGAACTTTTTTCTATAGAAAAAAGGAGAACCTAAGCTGTACTGAGCTTTTCTATAGAAAAAATATATCTATAGCAAAAAAGGCACACCTCCGCTTTACTGAGGTCTCAACTTTTTCAATAGAAAAAAAGGCACACCTCAGCATTACTGAGGTCTCAACTTTTTTCTATAGAAAAAAGGCACACCCCAGCTTTCTCAACTTTTTTCTATAGAAAAAAGGCACACCTCAGCTTTACTGAGGTCTCAACTTTTTTCTATAGAAAAAAGGCACACCTCAGCTTTACTGAGGTCTCAACTTTTTTCTATAGAATAAATGCACACCTCAGCTTTACTGAGGTCTCAACTTTTTTCTATAGAAAAAAGGCACACCTCAGCTTTACTGAGGTCTCAACTTTTTTCTATAGAAAAAAGGCACACCTCAGCTTTACTGAGGTCTCAACTTTTTTCTATAGAAAAAATGCACACCTCAGCTTTACTGAGGTCTCAACTTTTTTCTATAGAAAAAAGGCACACCTCAGCTTTACTGAGGTCTCAACTTTTTTCTATAGAAAAAAGGCACACCTCAGCTTTACTTTTTTCTATAGAAAAAAGGCACACCTCTTTACATCTTTTTTCTATAGAAAGGCACACCTCAGCTTTACTGAGGTCTCAACTTTTTTCTATTTAAAAAAGGCACACCTCAGCTTTACTGAGGTCTCAACTTTTTTCTATAGAAAAAAGGCACACCTCAGCTTTACTGAGGTCTCAACTTTTTTCTATAGAAAAAAGGCACACCTCAGCTTTACTGAGGTCTCAACTTTTTTCTATAGAAAAAAGACACACCTCAGCTTTACTGAGGTCTCAACTTTTTTCTATAGAAAAAAGGCACACCTCAGCTTTACTGAGGTCTCAACTTTTTTCTATAGAAAAAAGGCACACCTCAGCTTTACTGAGGTCTCAACTTTTTTCTATAGAAAAAAGGCACACCTCAGCTTTACTGGTCAACTTTTTTCTATAGAAAAAAGGCACACCTCAGCTTTACTGAGGTCTCAACTTTTTTCTATAGAAAAAAGGCACACCTCAGCTTTACTGAGGTCTCAACTTTTTTCTATAGAAAAAAGACACACCTCAGCTTTACTGAGGTCTCAACTTTTTTCTATAGAAAAAAGGCACACCTCAGCTTTACTGAGGTCTCAACTTTTTTCTATAGAAAAAAAGGCACACCTCAGCTTTACTGAGGTCTCAACTTTTTTCTATAGAAAAAAGGCACACCTCAGCTTTACTGAGGTCTCAACTTTTTTCTATAGAATAAATGCACACCTCAGCTTTACTGAGGTCTCAACTTTTTTCTATAGAAAAAATGCACACCTCAGCTTTACTGAGGTCGGTCTCACCTAAGCTGTATTGAGTTCTGAACATTTTTCTATAGAGAAAAGGCGCACCTAAGCTGTACTGAGCTTTTCTATAGAAAAAAAATAACTCCTCAGCTGAACTGAGGTCGGAATTGTTTCTATACAAAAATATATCTTCAGCTAGGTCAGTTCGCATTTTCTTCTTTAGAAAAAAATCGCAGCTGAACTAAGGTCGTTTTTTTCTTTAGAAATAATTTTGACCTAAGCTAGACTGCGATCTAAATGTCTTTTTATAGAAAAAGGCACACTTTATCTAAACTTAAGTCTAATTTTTTAATAGAAAAAATTCACACCTTAGATGAACTGAGCTCTGAAAAATGCGTCACTGCTGAAGTTCTCCTTTGAAAAATTTTTTGAGGCCACAAATAATTGATATTTTGTAAAAATAAATATTCAGATCCAATTTATAATTACAAGGTCAATCGAAGCCCCTCATGCATATACAACAAAGTACTGTCATATCTTATTGTTATTTTATGTGTTATCAAACAACTAAAACGGTTCTTTATTTAGAGAATGCGGTCAAATCAATAACGAAATGGTAACAACGCCTACAAACCCAATCCTTCTTAACAATAAACTTGATCTGCGGAAAATGGTTTTTGAGTTCAAATACAAAAAAATCGAAATGATTTATTTTTTAGCTGCTCTATTTGGCGGCGACATGCAAAATTCTGGTTTACTGTCAAATGCCACAAGAAGTGCAGCATATGGTGTGGTTGTTGTTGTTGCTGTGTTACAACAAACTAATATTATATTATATGAATATTACTTGTTTGTTGGAGGTTGTTTTTTTCTTGCCCCCATCTGCTGGCCTTGCACCTCACTCGCTCACACAATGGGAAATGGGATTGAATGACTGGCGTATGCTGCGGATAACGTGCTATTTAGCAATTAATGCCATAAAGTGTCTAAAATGAAAACAAGAAGTTGTTGAACAATTTTGCAACATCATCACCGCCACAACCGAACCAAGCTGAACAGCCATCACCTTGGCCTCAGCTCATAACCATAACCACAGCCTGCCGCCTCCCATGTCATGGTTATGTTGCACGACGGCATTTGCGGTTATTATTCAAGTTGAGCTATTCGTGATTGTTGTTAGACTACATTTGATCACTTGGCAGCAAACAACAACGGCAACATCAGCACACGGTGGTAGATCCATCGTTAAGTTGCCGCTTTTTTGATGTACCAGAGACAGATACTCAGATTTCAGTGATCTACTGTTGAGATTACATCACCTCTGGAGTGAAATGCAGATTACAGCACGAGAGCAGGCGATTACACACACACACCCCGGGACAGAGATTCATATATATACAAACCATTTGTTGCAAGATTATGATAGTTGTGGTTGAGGTTGGTGTCGGAGTCAGAGTCGGTGGTGGTGATGATGAGCATGATGACATGCCACACTGCAATCTCTTCTGATGTGATATATGAGTTTGCTTATTTATGAATTGTTATGAAATCTGCATCTTCACTGATTGACAATATATAATTATGGATTTTGATTGATGAAAATATGTCAATGAATTGCTTGCCTTTTTTGAATAATAAATGCTCCAGATCGATAAAAAATTTCAATTGTGGAAATAAACCTAAGATGTTATTCATCATTAACCTACTTGCAGTGAAGGGTAAACGCAAATTTTCTTTCTAAAAAATATTCTATTAAACCAAATTGAAAAATTATGTTAGTAAATACCTTTGGGGTATATCTGGAGTTCATTTAGTGCCATTCCAACATCGAAGGACAAAATCGATTCAGTAGATGAGTTAATATTGAAATGCGCCTGTTATCAAATTATGTGTATACCCTCACATGACTGTGTTGTGTATTTTATAAGTTCGCGTGGTCCCAAGAGATCGAAACGCTACGAAAATCAAGTAAAAAAGTTTCAGTCGGTTTTGCCGACAGATATATACCCTCAGCATATGGTTTGCGGAGGTCTTCGGAATTAGAAACAGGATTTATTATTCGCTCTATATAAGGTATATATTTTTCTAAAAACTGTTTCGGATTTAATGTTGATCAAATCGACTATTCAATTCGCTTCAAATTAAATTTACAAGTTTGTTAAATATTAAGCCTTTGTGGGGGATGAAGCATAGTTTATAGTTTATTTAAAATCTGACACTCCTTTCATTTGATATTGGATTTATAAATACATATCGAAAATTTCTACCATTTGTATGAGAGATACCAGAAGGACTTGATCTATGCCAAAGATAATAAGTTTTGCAAAGTGTGCTTCAAATCGAACATTCCATTCGCCTGATATTGGATTTGTAATTTTACCATTTGTGGGGGAAATGGGTCCATCTTCGCACTTGATCTAGGCTCCATCTTCGGACTTGATCTAGCCTTGGTAAAGATAATAGGTTATACAAAGTTTGGTTCAAATCGAATACTCCGTTCGCATGAAAATTACTGAGTTCTGAATTTTTTCTGTAGAAAAAGGCACTCCTAAGCTGTACTGAGCTTTACTATGGAAAAAAATAGAAAAAACAGCTGAACTGAGGTCGGAATTTTTTCTCAGCAGACCTAAGTTCGCATTTTCTTCTTTAGAAAAAAATGTTCACTTAATATGAACTACGATCTACAATTCTTTTTATAGAAAAATTTAAGTCTAATTTTTAATAGAAAAAATGCAAACCTTAGATGAGCTGAGCTCTGAAAAATGCGCCACTGCTGAAGTTCTCCTTTGGAAATGTTTTTGAGGTCACAAAGAAAATAATAGGTTGTGCTCAGTTTGGTAAAATCGGACATTCCAAATATTGAATTTATAAATTTTGAAAATTTTTTTTAGCAGAAGTAGTGGAGCAATGGGTCCATCTTTGGACTTGATCTAGGCACCACCTTCGGACTTGACAAAGTTTGGTTCAAATCGGATACTCCGTTCGCATGATATTATAAAATCAATTTTGTGCACAATTTTGACCATTTTATTGCGAACATACCATAAGGAGTGGATTTTCAGCATAAAAAGTAATTAAAGGTAGGTCTTCGCCATTTTTCTACTACAAACAGAAAATTGCATTTAAATTATAAATCTGCTATATTTTCCAGAGTTTTCAAACATTTTCAACGCAAATATTTGAAGAGTATTCTTCAGTATCCATATGTTCTACTGAAATAAAACAACAAAATCGATGTTTTGAGATCGATAATGTAGGCTCCCTTTAGTAAAAATATAAACACCAAAATCAAGTACTTTTTGGATGCACCTCGTAAATTACAACGTCATAGAACTCAAATATATTTCAATTGCTGATAGTTTGCATGACAAATATAAATTATTTTTAATTATTAACTGCTAAATTTGTTTTTGGTGTTATCTTTCGCCAGGAATAATTTATTCAAATAATTAACAATTCGATTTAATTTAAATTTACATTAAATATAAACGCTATACGATTCAATCGGACAAATTATATATTCGTGGTTTACAAAATGTAAGGTAAACAAAATAAATTTGTTTACCACGATATGCAACAACGACCGGAGCCGAACAGTCAACGCCCTACAGGACTAGTTATTACTTGTGACCATTTCACCACAGTATGATGGCGGGTATATTATTCATCGAAATAATAATTTCCGACTCAAAATTAGAAGAAAATCCTAAGTCGATTTAGCCATAGATTACAACAGCGAGTTATTACGACACCTTCAGAAGAAAGAAATATACAGATAATATTTTGCACAGACGAGTCTTTTTTGTGCCGTTTCTATGTCTATGTTCACGTTTGGGGATAGCCTCTACTTTTAATATGTTGCGAATTCTGCACAATCAATCAATGGAATGATTTGCAATTTGTTATCCTGGATTCTTCTTGGGTAATAAATCAACCTCCAAAAAAGTGAGTAATGTTTCAGTTTCGGGTGGCTCCATATAAGTATAAACTATTTTATATTCTGTAATAATTTAATTAATGTATTTTGTTAGATTTAGGTTGAACTCCCATATAACGGTTATCCACCAGTACATGGAGGATATTGTAATCATAATTTCCAACATCACCCTCTCTAGTATGAGGACTTCAAGCCAAAGTCGGAAGATAATTGTATTTCTTAAAACATAAATAAAATAACTTTAATCAATAATGGGTAGGGACTCCCTTATTTTGAATAAGTTCAAAAATTCTATCCATCATAAAGCCTATCAATTTTTTTTCGCAAATCTTCATCAATTGACCGTCATTTATCGATAATCACTCCTTCGGGGTTAAATACTGTTTGGTATTGACGATTTTTTGCATACGTTCTCGATCGGATTCGGTCGGAAGATTGAATATTTTTGGATTTTAACCATTCTTAAGTATGCCGACTTTTATGAACTGCCGCGTTGTCCTGCTGAAAATGAGTCCTTCATTGTTGCTGCTTTCCCAAAATGGCAGTAACTTGTCTTCCAAGAATTGAATTCATCCGACAACTCCCAATGCTCCCAATATCATTGAGGAACCGCCACCAAAATGTCGTTTTAAGAAATATCGTGGTTCCTTCCGTAGATCAAGATTGATTTTTTTCTCATCCGAAAAACAATGAGGGCAGAGATGGTCCGTCAGAAACAGTGACGTAAATGACAAACATTTCCGACGTCCGCCAGAAACGTAGGAAACCACGGAAGTCATCAGGTTAACATCAATTTTTTTTCGCAAATCTTCATCAATTGACCGTCATTTATCGATAATCACTCCTTTGGGGTGAAATACTGTTTGGTATTGACGATTTTTTGCATACGTTCTCGATCGGATTCGGTCGGAAGATTGAATATTTTTGGATTTTAACCATTCTTAAGTATGCCGACTTTTATGAACTGCCGCGTTGTCCTGCTGAAAATGAGTCCTTCATTGTTGCTGCTTTCCCAACATGGCAGTAACTTGTCTTCCAAAATGTCGTTTTAGCAAATATCGTGGTTCCTTCCGTAGATCAAGATTGATTTTTTTCTCATCCGAAAAAATGAGGGCAGAGATGGTCCTTCAGAAACAGTGACGTAAATGACAAACATTTCCGACGTCCGCCAGAAACGTAGGAAACCTATGGAAGTCATCAGGTTTAACATTACATATTCTTTACTGAAATCCATGTGAAATGTATACATTTTCTTCTCAAAATAGTCAGAAATATATAGAAATATCATATTATCTTTGAAAATATTAGGGTGGGGGAAAAGAAAACCATTATCTACCTCATTCCGTTTTGCCAAGGCTTCACAGATGGAAATTCGACCCTTTCTATTTTGTCTGTTTATTAATGTGGCGCCCAAACATCGAGCTTCAGCTTTGTGTAAATGGTTTAGAACAGCTTTTTGACCGATTTTTAGCTGTTCGGCCATGTTACGACTGCTAACATGTCGGTCAACTTCGATAATTTTTCCGATATGGTGATAATATTGAAATAAATGGTGCTTACTACGTTTATTACATTTTATAGCAGTATATGACGTTCTCGATAATTACAACTTTTTGACGATCCAAATCCTAATAATTCCTCACACAGATCATCTCCGATTGAGAGTTAACATTTCAGACAAAACTATTCCTCACGTGTATTTCAGTAAAATGCAAAGGTTTCGCGATATTCGAATTCGAATGTTTTCAAATGTCTCAAAATTCGAATGTTTTCAAATGTCTCATTTTTATACCCTACACAACTATGTTGTCAGGGTATTACAGCTTTGTGCAAATGTGTGTCCGTCCGTCCGTCTGTCCATTATAATTTGTAAACACGATACAGGCCACAGTTATGGACCAATCTTCACAAAATTTTGCATGTAGGTTGGATTCCGGCCAGTGAAGATCCCTATTGTTTTTGATAAAGATTGGCTAATATTTAGGGGATGAAATGGACCAAACATTTAATATTGTTCGTTTTTCTGGTCGCTCCGGAGACCGCAATTATGGTCCGAACATCGTAAAATTTTACATGGAGGGAGGATCCGGCAAAACAATAAGCATGCCTGTTTTGATAAAGATTGGTCATTATTTAGCGGGTCAAATGGACCCTAACTTTAGTGTGAAAAATGACAAAATTTGTATTCTATGGCATATATAGTTACTCGTGAAGGACATAGACCCGAGAAGTTAATAGTACGTCCAAAGGGAATGGTTGACCTTCAAATTGATACCAATTATATTGATGTAGGAGTTACACTCAAGTATCTACAGGTGCTTACGTATTATTTAGTAACCCATTACTACATTAGATGATAAAAATATATCGATGACCGCTTTAAAATGTTCCATGAGGTTCCAGTTATGGTCAAGGACAGCGCCTATAATTTTCGGCGACGATCAGATAAGCATGTTGGGATGAAGTGGACCGAAAACTTTATTTTTTGTGTTTTTTGGAGTCGATTTACATGCCAAAATTATAAGCCGAACATCACAAGCCCCGGTGAAAGGAATCTGGACAAGTACTTAAAGTGCTATACTTAATATTAGTAATATTCGGAAAATATTTCAGTGTAAGGAAGAGGTGCTGTCGATCTAATCGGCAATTATCAATTATATACATTCGAAATGACATATTCCACAATACCAAAATAGAGTGCAGCGCAATCTATCGGCGTATTTCAGTTACAAAAATTATACTAAATTATATGATGATATAATAGATCAATGCAGACTGGAACAAAAACAAATATTTTCATTCATTGCATAAAATTAAACAATACACACACGAGCCTCAATATATTGTAATAGAATATTATTTTAAGCTTCGTGTTAACATAGAAAAAATACTTTGTGAAATAAAAATTCTAATGACAAATTAAAATATTAAATGGGCGGAGATTTAAATACAAACTAAACATTTGATATAAATAAACTAAACTTGGAATAAGTTAATTTCAGTTGCAATTTGAATCGTCTAACTAAACGTATTAATTTATAAAACGCAATTATGAAATATTTTAGTGTTTTATTAAACATTTCCATTTTTGCAATTTTGGTGGTAAGAAGTCATGCAAAATCATATTGAAAAAATATTCATATATTCATATTTGGTATAGATGTCTCAAATGACAGCTGCCCAGTTACCTGGTGGTATGGGACAAGCTGGTGCAGGCGCTGGAGCTTCAATGGGTGTTGGTTTTGGTGCTGGAGCTGGTACTGGGGCAGGTACAGATGGTGGTCCCGGTGGTCAAGGCAGTGCTGGAATGGGTATGCAAATGGGTGCTGGTGTGGGTGGACAAGGTGCTGCCGGAGCAGGACGCCGTTAATAATATGAAGTACATTTAATCTCTTTTACGATTCCTAAAATAAACGTTTATAATACAAATTTAAAATATTAAATATGAATGTTTAGGGGTAAAAAAGAGTAGCCATCAATGAAAAGTATTCCCTAGTATGAAAACTTATCCCTGCACAAAACTATCAGACTCACAAACATTTCGTTGAAGGCAACATAAATATAAAATAACGTAGTATAATCAATTAGTTTTTAACCACAAAATATGTCAAATGTCTGATCAAATTCCCCATTTCAAGGACGTCCTGATTTCATGTTTCTCCATCGTTTTTTTGCTTCGCAGTTTTTTTCCAATTCCCGATAAGAAAACCACCAACTAAGCGTATGACGTTGTTTTGATAGAATAACAAATTAAAAACCTGTACCACATGCTATGTACGACAGGCCACTAATCATGTTGCACCATCTATTTTAGTTGTCTAAAAAGCTACTTTCTTGCATCATCATCGCCGCAGCCACAACAGCATCTGGGTGCTTTTGGGTGAATGGTAAGAACTCCAATAATTAAAATTTACTAACACGGCAGAAAAAAACAACTACAACAAATAACATAGATCAGCTAGTCTTTCATTTTGCCAGCAACCAACAAGTGAGAAAATGCTTAGCTTTGCAAACGTTTTTTATCAAAAGCACTTAAATGATGGACAAATAGGTAACCAAGATCTTCGGGCTGATTTCATTTAACTTAGCGTCCGTTTCAATGTGCTAAATAGTTTTATAATCTGCGATTTAGCGTTAACATTGATCATGTTTAAGATTGTTTGTTTTATGATTTCTTTTTATAAAAAATAAATAATGGAAAATTGTTGGTTCTAAAATGCAGTATGAGACTAAGCGGATAAAGGGAAATGCTTTAACGAAAATTAAAAAAATATTTTTTTTTTCAATTAATTAGAAATAACACTATAACAGCCTTGTACTAGTACAATAAGGATCTAAATTTACAGGGCATATTTTCGTCAAGACAATACAAATGGGTCCAGGAAGGGTGGACCCTCATTGGCAGTAGTTTTACTATTGTTGTCGAAATAAAATAATATTTTAACAATTCTCAATGCTCTGATACTCCTTTGTGTAGAATGATGGTAAACTGAACTGCCTTCAAGTGATTTCAGGTTTAGCAGAAGTAGTTAAAAATGTCAGTATTTGGACCTTGTCCCCATGTAACATATGTTCGATCAAATGCAAACTTATGCATTTACATATTTACAGCATTTTACTAAGTCAATGTAAAGGCGAAATCCTGGACTCCTTGACTGCCCTGGGTCACCTAAGATACCAGATATATATGAGGTCAACTTGATGGTATAGTCCGTGCATACGTAATTACTCTGACGATTTAAATAAACTTTCTAAGGTTACAAATTTACATACTTTGCTGTAATTTGTGGAAGGAAATTGAGCTATATTTTCATCGATCATCAGTTAAGCCATCCGTGTAGTAAGATGAAGACTTCGATGCCTATTCCGCAAAAAAGTTGAATAGCTTCTCCTTGGGAAACACATGTCTCTATGGTTCAAATGTCAAAATGTAAATACATCCTGGCCGATGATGTGTCTAACTATTTACGTCTGTTTCTGTACAGATATCATTCGAAAGTCGACTTATAAAATTTCCGCCGGAATCCGAAGCTTTGCAAGTAGCTATAATTAGTATCGGAGTATATAAGATCACCCCGCAATATGTCTTCACTTTTGAAGGACTTTCAGACTTTGCGTCTCCTTAGCTTCTACCTTTTTATTAGCTGCCATTTGAGATTGATAGATAAAATTTTAAAGCAGGACAAGGAAGTGGCAGATCGAACTTATGTCCAAAGATAACAGCGAACGATCTTCATGATTATCTGCTTCTGGGTATCCCTATTCCTCACCCTGTTGTAGTACAAATGACTGATCTGAGCTCGAAATAATTTCAAAAAAACTGTGTCAATCTTCGTGGCTTACCCTCCAGCAGTTGAATACTCGTTTGATGAATGTAATTTTGTCCGTAAAAATTCGGATGTTAATCGGATTACGTGTTGTGCTCTATTCCAGTAAGGCAACCAATTTACCGCACATCTCCATACTATGAACTGTTAAGAAAAGGACATCCTTGAGGGTCATAGGGAAGTAACGGCAGTCGATGATGGACATCAGCATCATAGAAATCTCCTTCTCTCCAACGTGGTAAGTTGCGATGGCGGTACTGTCGGTTTGTCTGTAAAAACTCATCAATCCCTGATATGTAGCTATCGTGACTATTCCTCGAAGGTGAACGCCAATCGGTATTCAGTTTCACCTCCAGTAAGGCCCACAACTTGTCGCAAACAATCACAGTACGAAGGTGTATAAAGATGACATCCTACAGAGTGTTGGGAAAGTTTCCTGTATCGATGATGGAATTCAGCTTCACAGAAACCTCCTTCACTACAACGTCGCAGATTGTAATCAGAGTACGAAGTTGTATAAAGATGACATCCTACAGAGTGTTGGGAAAGTTTCCGGTATCGATGATGGAATTCAGCTTCACAGAAACCTCCTTCAATACAACGTCGTAGATTGTAAGACTCTGGTATGTTGGCCCATCTTATCGCCGTTGCCCTGGGCAAATTTCCCAGTTCGCTCCTTCCGTATAAAGGATGATAGAGATCATTTGTGCCTTTAATATCCATCGATGATTCAGGCCGTCTACATGCGCATCTGACATGCCGTCGTTAACCGAAGATTATTTCTATGTGAGTCAATCATAACGACGAAGACATATGAGTCATTAAATTCCTCGTATTCCTAGCTAGAGCTTTCCTTCTGTCAGATATCTTTGTTCCGGTTATCGCTACTTAAATAACTTTCGTTTAAAGACTAACGAGACGTGGGGATAGGCAATATCCCCTTCGAGTACGTGACTGGATCAGATATTAAATCTCTATTAGGAGTGTGTTTCGCATTTTCCACTCGGTAGCCGGCTATAATGAAAGAAAATCAAAGGCCATTACCCTGAAAGAGAATCAAAGGATGTAAAACTATATTCACGTGCATTACAAGGTTATAATGAATCCATGACTTCTACATTAATATATGTATACTGACATCAACGCTTTGACATATGCTGCATATAACTGTGATACTCATACTTTCCGTAGATTAAAGACCTCTTCTGAGAAATATGCATATTATCCCATTTTTCAGGGTTTCATTCCTCATTTGGTTTTACCGATCTAGTTCTCATGACATCGGAGGGAAAAACTTCTGAATGTATGAAATGTGTATGCATGTATATTTTAGTTGTCCTAGTGAAACCCGAACTCCATACTAAATATCCTGATCTGAAGTTAGAGCCTTTACTTATCAGACAAATAAACACATGTCTATTTTTTCAAAAGACCAATAATGACAATGTATAGCATTATTTAAAGCGTATAATTGCAAATTTTATTCTACATCACAAAAATCCTCGAAGTTCCGGTAAATTGGATTTATGTTCTTATGCATATCCCTTTAACAATGTTGATTATATGTACTTCAAAATATTCGGACACTTCCTGAAAAAAAATAAAACTCCTTCCTTGTTAACATGACTTAAATTTCCATTCCATCATCGGGAGATCTTCATGTTACCTTTAACAAAAAATGTAAATTGTAACAGCAGCAGAAGGCAAACCAAAGTCCACAACCACAAATAATTACAAAACTATGTAAATTTGTTGAAGTTGTTGTCTTTTTTTGTATTCGGTGGCTAAGTTCATTCATTCATTTATTCCGTTTGCAATCGTCGTACAAACAAAGAAACGAAATAATACCGCGACGACACAACATAACTGTTGAATCGCGTTGTTAAACACAATTTTTAAGGGTGCTAATCTGCCATCTGTTGAACATGTTTAAGGAAGTACCATAAAATACAAGTCACTCGGTTTTTAAGAACTTTGCCAAAGACCACGACATAGTGGAAAAGGGCCCAATGCATAGATAACAATAAAAACGAGAAAATAATAGAAAAAGAAGGTGGGTCTGGCACGCTGAATGGCTAGTTGATGCTTAACCTTAGAAGAAATAAAAGAGTTAAAAGGCGCGAAGAAATGGTAACAGAAAAATATTCATGTAATTTTGGTTTGTTTTTCTTCTTTTTAATTTTTTTGCTCTGTTTTTCTTTTTTCTTAAATTTCGTAGGTCTTTGCAAACAGGAACTTCATGACAGGGCAACACTAAGAATATTTTGGCAGAATACAGATTGTCTTCATTTGATGGAAACCACGAAAATCACATTTGAATCCAGAAAGAAATACTACAGTGGTAATATTTAAAAAATTAGAGAATATACAACTTTTAGTTTAGGGAAAAAGAAATCCCTTATTTTTCCGGCAGATGACTGTACTGATAGATATCTCGTGCAGTGACTCGCCAGAAAATTCGGGTTATCATATGTTTTTGCTTATCTAGTAAGGATTGTGAAAATCGACTACTAGAGTTTTTTGCAAATAGAGAGCAGGACTTCGGTGAGAGAGGCATTATGAAGTTACTTTTAAAATGGAACCAAATCATACAATAAATCGATGCATTTTTGGCCCAAATCGGACATTCCGAAGCATGTTAAATAAAGTCCTATAGTTCATATAAAAGTAGTGGATTTATTTTTTCCCCTACCTAATATTATAGGAGTATATAGGGTTCTCTAATTTGTAACATCTTGAACGATTGGTTCTGACTCAATCTTTATATTTTGACGAGATGAATCGATAAAGCTATATGTGTCCTCCGTTATAATAGTAATCAAAGACTAGTGACAATTAAGGTCAGACCTTTAAGAGTTTTGCTAGGGCAGAATTATGATTAACGACAGCACTTATTTTTGTTGACCGGTTAAGCCAAAATAATAATCACGAAATTTTAACCAGGAAAATTTACACGGGATCGACAGAGTCAGGGAAATATCACAGTAGTTTTGACTTACCTGCACAAACAACACCTGCAATTATTTTTGTACAGGGAAGTCAAAAGTGCAGATATCTTAAACCGCTAACCTGCCTCAACATGCACGTAAGTGTAATCACTGCATAAAAATGGGACGAAATAAATTTTATGATAAATGTGCAGCTAAATCCAAAGTGCAGCTATGAACAAGGCAGCCAAATTAAAAATATTTAAATGAAAGGGAACTTAAAGCATATGAATTGATAGTACATTAAGGTGTGTAAGGGGCCGAATATCGGTGATACACTGAAAGGTGTAAATATGTTTATTTTAATATTGGAGATGGGGATTAACTTTCGACCATGATTCTAAACTCTTTACCACACACTCTACCTCGATGCAAGGTAAGGGATGGGTAAAATTTCGAGGCTGCTCCTGACATATCCGACTTTTGGAATATTACGATCGATGTTGTGTTGCTATCTAGAGAGTATTGACAACAATTTTCGCAATGGCATCTATGACTGCAATGGACTTTACTTAAAGTCCTCGAAGTAGTAAGAAGCGACCATTTGAATTAATCCATTAAAAGCCAACTTATTTGTTGGTGGATTTATAGCATTTCGAATGAGGCCATTAAATGAGTTACAAAGTTTATAAGTGTTTGTTGACTTCAGTAGAATCTGCCATCTTAATCATTCCTCAGATCCAGTGATAGGTGAATGAAATTTCCTAGACATCATCACTGCAGGTGTCGTTCGCCGAAGTAGGACGAAACATCCCAGCTGAGGTGTCGTATCTTGCGAATAAACTCCTTCGTATTTCCTTTAAAAGCACAAGAGTGAGTGAACCAAATGAGTAAAGCACAATGTGTGTTTTAAGCAAGAAACAGTTCAGAAATCCTGGATAGACGATTGATGGAACGGCTCTCGCTTATATAGACATAGGTGTGGCAGATACGAGGATATTTCAACTGTTAGTGCATCGAAACCCCTCTGAGTACAAAAAATAATGCTAGCAGTCGAGGAGGTAAAACCAAACGTTACGATTCTACATAGCTTTGTTGATAAGCTTTAAAAACTTACCTTTGAAATTATTTTAACTAATCGAAACATTCCATCAGAGGCAAGGGTTCTTGCACAGGAGGTTTGTCGTACACCCCTTGAATATCCAAGAGTCGGATAAGTTACTCTGGAGATTGTTTTTATACCCTATACAACTATGTTGTTGCGAATTATTGATCCTAGACCAGAGGCCGCAATTATGGCCCGAACATCGTGAAATTTTACATGGAGAAGGGGATTGGGCCAAAGAATAAGCATGCCTCTTTTAAAACCGAGTAAACAGGCATAAACATGTAAAAAAGTAAATATGTAGCAGGTGAAATGAGCCCAGACTTTTGCGTGAAAAATAACAAAATTTGTATTCGATAAGTTTCTACATAGTATATCCAAGAGCAGTGGTTGACCTTTAAATTGATACCAATTATATTTTTGAGGGATGAGGGAGCTTTACTTAAATACTTACAGGTATCTACGTCGGATATTGTTTAGTATGTATTACCATTACCACCCCAGAGGGCGTAAATATAGAGCTGATGGCAAATAAATTTAGCATGACCTTCCAGTTATGTCAAGGACGATGCCTATAAATTTCGGTGATGATCAGATTCGGGGATGAAACGGATATTTCGAAACTTCTGGTATTTTAGTCGCTATATACGCCACAAATTGTCCATGAGAAGGCGCTGACCACTAATTGGAAGGACAATGTTTAGCGGTCAAATGCAACCACTTTTTGTATGACCTGAAATCGCTCAAAAGTGTGCAAATATCTCAAAAAAGAACCCAGTCCCTGAATATAGGTCGACAGAAACTTAGAGTTCAGTGTTTGTTGTGTTTATTATTTCATTTTTTTTTTTAATTAAGAAGGTATGCGAGCTTTTTATTAACAGCATTTCTCAGATTCCATTTACAGGCTGGAAATTGTTGACAGTAAACAAATTTGTCTACACATTGTCCTCGATCTTCAACAAGGTGCCTTTTTGATCAATTTTTCGAAATATTTAGATGTAATGCCGCGGTGAACATTCCTACCACAGTGTTAGGGACCACACAGCACATCAGCAGCGATCTTTATGATTTAGGTATGGATTTCAAAAGTAGACTTGAATATATTCCTTAGTATTTTCTTTTGGTCATTTCGACAACATCTGCATAATCCGCAGACCATCCACATGAGGATACAAAGATCTTACCCATATGTTGGCATTATAGGACGTTGTGGATGATGTAGGGATCTATCACCGATGTTATCTTTTGCATGTGATCTAACGTGAGAGGCCCATAAAGATATCCAAAAGCCTTGTATATGAGGACTAGTCTAGTGTAAATTTCATATTACTCGCACCTCGAGTACTATTGGAAAATGACAGCTGCCTAGGCAAACACGGTTATTTTAAGCCCACTTGGAAAACGCGAAATAATGTCAAAGATGACGATGTAATCCCAACCATAGACTAACTAGGTCGGTTTCCAACCGGTGTACTGATGCAAACGGGGACCCACACCTAAAATAAATGATTATCAAATGAGTACAAATGGTTTTAACTTTAACCGAACTTTTTATACCATCCACTAGAAGGTACGGTAAAAATGATTAAAATCGTCCGGCCCTTTATGTGGATCCACATTGAAATTGTCTACCAAGAAATGTTTATCCCCTGAGCTACTTATGATGGAAAATTTCGGCTGGGAACATGGAACCATCTTGAAAATGTTCTTCATAGATGTCACTCACAATCCAATTCTGTTGGAAAATACGGTAAAAGCCATATAGGGTTATGTCAAAATCAAATATAAAATTTTATAGGTCCCAGCATCATTAATGAGGTATTGATGTTTATAATTTTTGGTATGAAGATTTGTCAATCTATGGGAACCAACTATGTTAAATGACACTCAATTCGGTTGAAATACGTGGCCCATATGCCGAAAAACTACGTAAACTGGAACTTGAAGCGATATATGTCAATCATCTTAGGAGTAGTTGTAATACAGTTCAAAATTCCAAAGCTCTATTCTAAACATCGTAAGATGAAAAGTAATGTCAATCGAAATAGAATTTTATTCAAATCCAAAATAATTATAGTGAAGGATATAAAAATCACTGATGCTAACTGTTTTCCTACATAGTTCTTTAACTTATCAATCATGCTAAGGCCCACTGTTCCATGGTACTTCAAACAGATATTTGAATTTAACCAATATTCACCAAAACTACAGAACTAATGACTATCATAAGTTCATTTGTGCCCAAAATCGACCACAACTGTTTTCAAATACCTCACCTTGAAAAATAATCGCATTTGGTGAAGAAAACCCGTTGTATGCCACACTTTTTTACGCCAATCGAACATAGCATGGAGATCATGAATGTGGTTTAGTTAGTTTTGTTCAACAACAAAGAAAAATATTTATACTCCTTACCAATTTGTTCTGATTTTAATTGAATAGCTGCTGTTAATGATGATCACGGTGATGATGGGTAAGCGACCACAAAGTACACACATTAGTCGAACGAACTGGGAATCCAATGCAACCAGTCAGAATATAACAGATCACCGACCGAAAAAAACACATGTACATATGTGTCATTAACATTCAAGATATCGTTATATTTACTTACCAAACCGAACCAAACCCGGCCCATTTAACCAACCCTGTTCATTAAGAAGTTCTGACAAAAGACAATGCAACTGCAAATAAGACAGGCCAGCAAAAGCAACGAAATAAAAGCTAACAACTGCTGACAAATGATTTAAGCTTAGATAAAGAGAGTATTTTGTTCAAGATGTTGGTTAACTGATAACACGAACCGACCGACCACATTAGGGTTCTGTTAAGATAATTACGATCACATATATACTAACTACCTCATATATGTTTGCGGAGGAGATATGGTGTTTTGTTAACAACAGAGGGCATTTTATTGTTCACAAGGAAGCTACGAATGGAATGCATGCGTCTTTGTAAAGAAACGGTAAAAGTTGGGGAATTGTTGTAATCCCTTGGTGATTAATTTATGGTGCAAGTTATAATTATCCCACCTTAATCTGGGTAATTAAATTAAAATAATCGGTATGTTAAGATCTTTGAGCGACCCAATTTGTGCCAATCTAATTATATGATTATGATTATCTTTGAGGAAATCTCCTAAAAATAAACAACTGGATTTCAATTAAAGTTTTGGGTAAACTATAAATTATTAACTAGGCAGGTTGGATTTTCGGCGAAATTCGGCAACACGGTTGTAAAACATATTTACTAATGTTTTACAACCGTGAGATCAATTCTGATATTTAGCATGATTTGTGTATAAAGGGAAAAAGAGGCAGAAAAGGATAGTTTATAAGGCTAGTTCAGATTTTTATAGTCGAGAGTTCGCGAGCGAGCAATTCAGTGGTTTGTTTAAAAGTGAGATAAGCCAAATCTATATAGAAAGGTAATGGGAATTATTAAACTTTGTCACTGTCCACTATAGGTTAGAAATATAATTTAATGACACCATTTCGGACATATTTATAACCCAAGATACATTTAACGAAATTACTGTAAAACTACATTACGAGTTGTTGGTGGGTGTTTTGAATGCTCATCTCATGATATAAGAATTCAAAAATTTCGATCCGATGGTAATTAATATTGTTTTTACTAGTAAAAGTTAATTTTGTTAATCTAGGTACTCCAAGAATGTTTTCTTATTCTTAGGAGGTCCCCTCAATCGGTTTTAAAAAATCGTATTTTGTTTTTTAACTCGAACTTAAATCCTGTGAGCGGAGCCGTATCATCGGACGGGGCCGCCCATTTGATACCCAACGCACCCACTGAGCTCTAAGTTCCTGTGGACCTATATTCCGAGCCTGGTAAAATATTTCGCGATATTTGCACTCTCTTGGCCGATTAGAGGTCCTTTCCGGCATCTTTTCTGAATAATGTTTTTTTTTTAAACAAATGTACTCAATTATATTTTGTTATTTAACAAAAAAAATATATATATTCATTTAACCATTCATCGTCAAGAATTATGTGGTCAGATCGTCTTCCCCATGGAAAATTTGTGACGTCTAAGGTGACTAGAAAACCAGACAAAAACAAAGCTTTCGGCCCAATTCATTCCCGAAACATCATCTAAACATCATCGAAAATTATAGGCATAGTCTTGACCATAACCGGAACTTCCAGCAAAATTTCCTAGCCACCAGCGCTACATTTCCGCCCTCTAGTGTGATAATGTTAATACTAAACAATATGACAATACGTATAACTCCCTTATTCGAGTACATACAGCCATATAATTGGTATCAATTAAAAGGTCAACCACTTCTCTTGGATTTACTGTCAACTTCTCTGGTCTGTTTTCTCCTGGAGCCAATAATACCCCACAGAATGCAAATTTTCCCGATTTTCACACAGAAGTCAGGTTCCATTTGAGCCGCTAAATAGACAATCTGATTCTTTGGCCTGATCCCCTTCTGCATGCAAATTTTCGGGTCTTAATTGTGGCCTCCAGCGTCAACAGAAAAACAGATAAAAATAAAGTTTTTGGTACTTTTCAAACCCTAAATTTTAACGTATCATTACCAAACACAATATGGGTCTTATTTGGACTAAATCCATTCTCCATGCCGACAATTGGTCCATAACTGAGGTCTGTGTCGTGTTTAAAAATAATAATGGACACACGGACGGACACACGTGTCTAGTCGAGATATGACAATCGGTATACTAAAATGTGGGTCTAGAACCAATATATAGCTGTGTTAGAAACCACCGGGCCAAGAGTTTATAACGCCGCTAAATATTGGTGCTAGACCCACCTTCAAGTATACCGATCATCATAACTGAGTCGATCTAGACAAGTGTGTCCGGGATGAAATGGACCAAAAACTTTTTTTGGTTTTTGTTTTTTCTGGTCGCTCTAGATGCCACAATTATGACCCAAACACCACGAAATTTTACATGAAGTTCCGTGTAAGGTCAAGGACGAAGCCTATAATTTTCGGTAATGTTGAGATTATATATAAGGGATGCGATGAACCGAAAACTTTATTTTTATCCGATTTTCTAGTCACTCCATGCAGAAGATCACATATTAAACACGTTGAAGGGGATCTGATCAAATACTTAGAATGGCTGTTTAGATAAAGATCGGTCAATATTCCGTGGGTCAACCCATCCAAAACCTAAAGTGGCCAAATTTTTATACCCTTCACCACACTGTGGTACAGGGTATTATGTCTTTGTACATATGTTTGTAACAGGCAAGAGGAAACGAGATAGACACATGGTTCCTTTTGAGAATATGCATAGAATCACTTTCTGAGTCGATTTATGCATGTCCGTCTGTCCGTCTGTAGATGTTAAATTGTAAACAAAGTACAGGTCGCACTTATGATCCGATTTAAATGAAATTTGGCACAAGTCACTTATTTGGCCAAGGACGAACCATATTGAAATTCAAGAAAATCGGTTCAGATTTAGATATAGCTCCCATATATATTTTCGTCCGATTTAAGGTAAATGGGATACCAAAGTCCCTATATATCTTTCGATTTGCACGAAATTGGTCGTAGGGTACTGAATTATGTGCAGAATGATTTTGCCAAGTTTCGAGAAAATCGGTACAGATTTAGATGTAGCTCTCATATATAGTTTCGTCCTATTTAAGGTCAATGGTGGACCAAAGTTCTTATATATCATTCGATTTGCACGAAATTTGGCATTGAGTACTGAATTAGGCCCAGAATGATGTGTGCTAGGTTTCGTGAAAATCGGTTCAGATTTAGATATAGCTCCCATATATTGTTTCATCCGATTTTATGTCAATTGTGCACCAAAGTCCTTATATATCTTTCGATTTGCACGAAATTTTTCATAGTGTACTGAATTGAGTCCAAAATGACGTGTTTCGAGAAAATCGGTTAAGATTTACACATAGCTCCCATATATATTTTCGTCCGATTTAAGGTAAATGGGGCACCAAGTTCCTATATATCTTTCAATTTGCTCGAAAGTTGGCATAGAGTACTGAATTAGCTCCAGAATTACGTGTGCCAAGTTTCGAGAAAATCGGGTCAGATTTATATATAGCTCCCATATATATTTTCGTCCGATCTAAGGAAAATGGGGCTCCAAAGTCCAAAGTAGGGTACTGAATTATGTCCAGAATGATGTGCGCTAAATTTCGTGAAAATCGGTTCAGACTTAGATATAGCTTCAATATATATTTTCGACCGATTTAATTTAAATTTTGCATTAAAGACCCAAAGATTGGCCGGTCGGCACACAATTTTGTACAATGTACTGAAGTTACTATAACCTTTCGTGTGTCAAGTTTTCTTGAAATTGGTTCAGATTTACATATAGCTTCTATATATACTTTCGTCCGATTTTAAGTAAATGGTACACTAAAGGCCTATACCTAGGCCGATTGACAAACGTACTAAAATTAATATCTAGCAAGTTTCCTTGAAATCGGTTCAGATTTAGATATAGCATAGCTTACATATATAATGTCGACCTATTCATGTTGATTGTACACCAAATAATCAATGGGTATCTGATTGATACATTTTAAACAGTGAAGCATACCAAATAGCGTGTGTAATGTTTGCTTTAAATCTATTTGCAAAGTATGGAATAGGTTGCAGAATGGCATGTGTTGGAATTGATGTTATTCGGTTTACTTATAGATAAAGATCGCATATTTAAGTTCGTTCAATTGTCAATATTCCTGTGAAAAGTCTTCCTGTCTGTTAGGATACATATGTAGAATATCCCCAAAGTGGTGAAGGTCGGCCCAGTCCGACTTTACTACTTTCCTTACTGGTATGGAGTAAATATTCACCTCGAAAAAAATATTTCGAAAATATGCCAGGGTTAGAAAGTGGAGCTGTGGAGGATGCAATTATCGCGAAATATTGCCCAGGCTCAGAATATAGAACCATACAAAAGTTAGATTTTCGTGGTAGTTGTGTTGGGTATTATGTGGTCGGATCTGTCGGACTATTCTGCTCGGCTCATTGGTTTAAGTATTAATTTTGTCCACCAGCTCCACCAAATATTATTAGCAATACAGTTCCTCTGTTTTAGGGTAGCACCCATACGACGTGTGAGAATATTGGTCATGATTTTCAACCACATTGGCAATAATTTTATATTTTATATTCAAAAATTATTAAAATCGGGTCAAATTTTGGTATTACTGCCATATAACGGAACTGTGCACCTCGGTGGGTAAACAGCATATTCAGAGAACATTTTCAATGTATGTTTTAATCAGTCCCCAAACAAATGTCACATCATCATTCTCAATACGTCCAAGGTCCTAGCCCAATATTCCAAACTAAATGTCTCTATTTCATTGGCCCCAGGCAATGATTTACTATAATATAGGTCCATATAGAAGTCCTGATCGATTTTTTGTATTTTGGAGTGTTTCGTTTGATCGAACAACGTTATAACAGAATCTTATTTTATATATTTTCTCACAATATCTCTCCGATAGAATACAGTAATAACGATACATGTTAACACTATTTAATAGCTTGTTTATGCTTTCCTCGTATTCTGTAAGATCAAAAATGTGTTATAATTACAGAAAATAGTTAACAATATATATAACAGACATTATAAATGCCAAAACAACGAAACAATTCAAATATTTCTCACACGACGATAAAAATCGGTTAGCATAAATTGTTCGTAGTTTTCTTACATTCTCTGCTTCTTTCTTTCAATTCAATTTAGTGGTTTTCCAATCTGTAACGCTTAGGGTATGCAATTGCAGAAAATACGCAGACAATGAATGAATGAATGGCAACAAAATATAAAATATAAGTGCCGTTTCTCAAAGTGTTGACTAGCTAGCCAAATGAGTTTGGTTATACGTCGGTATTTTTATTGCTAATATTCTCACCAAATCACCTTAGACTATAAAATCGTGTAAGTGTTGTAGCTGCGGCCACATTTTTGTTTCTGTTTTTTTTCGGTTCGCCGAGGAGAGGCAAGTATGAATTAATAAATGGTTGCCCTGTTGTCGGAATGACTGCATGAATGAATGAGTGAACAGAATTGAAATTGAATTCGAATGAAGACGAAGAATGCTCGCTAGAATCAACGGCGAAGCCACAGCGTTACAAGTGCAACCTTGTGTAATTTTCAAATTGACCGCATATATTAGTTAGTGGAGGAAACCATCACCCAAGAATAACACCAAAGAATTAGAAAACCGTAACATCAGAAGTAAAAAACCAAGACATACAATCTCTTGCCAAGCCCCTCTTTATAACTGCTGCTGAATATAAAGATATCAAAATTTAAATTATACGCTACGCTCTGGTATAGGTCGGTCGGACGGTCGGCTGGCAAAGAAATGCGATTTGTGTAACCCTTTTTGAGTGAGGTCTTCGTTTGGGTTTCAGGTTAGCGGTTTTCGGCTGCATATGGTGAGAAGTGTTCTCCCATCAGAACATTGTGGTGGGTAAATTCTTTGGTTTAATTTATGACCATAGACTTTGATTGCTATAACGAACAATTTGTAGTTGGCTGTAAATACGTTTTGCTAGAATTCAATTCAAATGTAAATTGAATGCCACATACAAATTGTTACATTTGTATTACTGCACGGTGGGTAAAGTCGAAGGTACAAATATAAATGTTAATTCTCAAATAAAGTAACCTAAAGCGACGAACTTTTTATACACTCTAGCTTGAGGGGGGCCAAAAATCGATCAGGACCCCTATATGAGGTCTTAACATGGTAAATTGCTGCTAGGAGAATTTTTGAAACATTTTAAAAACCGTGTTAGAAAATAACGAAGATATTGATCGATTGCATTTATCCTACTTCATACGACAACTATATACGTACCAACGTGTTAAAATTTGGAATCGATTGGAAAAAACTTCCTTAAAATTTTCAAGTATTTTTCAACCGAATTCGCTGAAATTTGGCATTGGGTTCTTACTAGGTACCAAATTTCTTCACTAAAAATTATAAATATAGGTCTCTGAAATTTGGTACATAAGGTTCTTATTGGATACCAAATTTCTCCACTAAAATTATAAATATTGGTCCACTTTTCTGGTAGCCCCTATATTGGGTAGAAAATCTCTCCACACAGAAAAAAAGCCACCCCGAAATTTTTGATTAAAAGCTTCATCAGCGTTCGACAAAAAGATGTCGATAACATATTTCAAACGTAGTCGGAAATGTTTATCAAACACCAACAATTCACAAAAAAACCATCAACAAACGAGTTTGACCAAAAAAATTATTAAATTTGTTTGACAATTTTTAATAATTTTTTTTTTTGTAATATGCCATATTATTTTTTATTACGTTATTACAAAGTACTTTGTTGAATAGATTGTAAAAGATGGATAACAAATATAAGTTTTTATTCGGTATAGAGCTACACATTTAGTTTAAAGCCGTTAAAATACTGAAAATTTGGAGGTATTTTTGTGGGAGAGCTGTAATAATAAGGGTAAAAATCGGCAATTGCTGTTTAAAAGGTTTTGTATCGTACTACAAGAAATTTAATTTGAAATAATAATAATAATAATAATTTGATAAACAAGATTGTCAATATGAAAAATATTTTATCGATTAACAAAATAAAATTCAACAAAATTTTTAGTATATATGAGAATTGCTTTATCAAAATATTTTTGAATGGGATTACAATTTTTTTTTATCGACGATTGTAAATATGAACATTATTTTTATCGGCGAAAAATCAATCAAATTTTAATTGGATTTTTGAATTTTTTTATCAAATGGTTACAATTTTTTTTCTGTGCACTAAACTTTATAAATATAGGTCAATTTATTTAAGAATGCACGGTTTTCGACTGTCAAAAAGGTGTAAACGTCGAAAACGTCATATACCTGTATAAAATGTAATAAATGTAGTAAACGTCATTTATTTCAATATTATCAGCATATACAGTTATTTTCAAGAATACATATTATTTTTACATATATCTCACTATACCTTGCTAGAACTGGTAAAAATTACTAAATTTTTTTGAGAAGAAAATTTTGAAATTTTATATTAATTTGAGTTAAGCATGCGTAATATCCAGATTGATTAATGGAAATTGCTATTTTGTCAAAAACCTAATGGATTTGGATAGGTTTCCGACGTTTCTGACGTATGTATTATACGTCGGAAATGTATGTCTTTTACGTCACTGTTTCTGACAGGCCATCTCTGATATGCATAGAATCACTTTCTAAGTCGATTTATGCATGTCCGTCCATTCGTCTATTTGTCCATGTTAAATTGTAAACAAAGTATATGTCGCATTTATGATCCGAATTGAATGAAATTTGGTATAGCTCATGTATTTGGCCCAGGGACGAACCCTATTGAAATTGGGAAAAATCGTTTAAGATTTATATTCGTCCGATTTAAAGTAATTGGTGCACCAAAGTCCTTATATATCATTCGATTTGCACGAAATTTGGTATAGCGTACTTAATTAAGTCTATAGTGATGTGTGTTAAGTTTCCTGATAATAGGTTCAGATTTAGATATAGCTCCCATATATATTTTCGTCCGATTTTATGTTAACGGAGCACCAAAGCCCGTATATTTCTTTCGATTTGCACGAAATTTGGCATAGCATACTGAATTGAGCCTAGAATGATGTGTGCTAAGCTTCGTAAAAATCGGTTCCGAATTATATATATCTCCTATTGCACGAAATTTGGCGTAGCGTACTAATTTAAGTCTGGAATCATGGGTGCTATGTTTCGATAAATTCGGCTCAGAATTAGATATGGCTCCCATATATATTTTCGATCGATTTTATGTAAACGGTGTACCAAAGTCCCTATATATCTTTCGATTTGCTCGAAATTTGGCATGAATTGAGTCTTGAATTATATGTGCTAAGCTTCGTGAAAATCGGTTAGGGTTTAGATATTTCTCCCATATATATTTTCGTCTGATTTTATGTAAATGGTGTACCAAAGTCCCTATATTTCTTTGGATTTGCACAACAGTTTGCATAAGTTTTTGCATTTATATTTTCTTCCGATTTTATGTAAATTGTGCTCTAAAGACCCAAAGTTTGTCCAATTGGCACACAATTTTGTACAAGTACTGAAGTTAATATAAATTAATTTCTGGCAAGTTTCATTGGTACACCACACTCCAGTCCGATTTATACGAAATTTTGCACAACGTATTACTTTGAGGCTCTTAATCGATTGGCCGCCATTCATCAATAATTACTTCTTTGAGGTTAAAAATAGTTTAGTATTGGCGGTTTTCCTTATAGACACGACGAGTCAAGATTCCCCATATATTCTCGATCGTATACTTTGAAATTTTTTAATTTTAACCAATCTTGAGTGTGGCGACTTTTCTGGACTGTTGTTGCTGATTTCCTAAAATGGCAATATTTGTATTCCAAGACTTGAACGTACTCCATTGAATTCATAAAAAAAACTAGGAAATGCCAGATTAAACTTTCCGTCGCTAAAAACGCTCCCAAGCCCATTAAGGAACCGCCACCGAAATTTTGTTTTGAGAAAAATTAGCATAACTTTACATCGACACAATGCATTTACTCGTCTATTAACCCCAAATTATAAATTGCAAACACGTCAGATGGAAAATGCTGTTGGGGCTTTCAGTCAAACCTTTGAGAAATCAAAATACTAAATGTATATTTAAAATGAGTGGGACCTTCACAATATTATCAATATTACAATAGCTTTCGTTTGGAAAAAATTGGTAAGATCTGCAAAATATTTTAAGTAAGGGGGACTATATTTGAAGTCATGAGCTAATCAATATTCTGGAAACTCCAAAATATCAAAACTGCTGCCACTTCGATTGGAAAACGGGATCTGCACTATCAAAATATTTGCAATAGGCAGAGATACCTTTATAAAGGACAATTTTAAAATATTCACCCACGGTTAAAAATGTCGCTAGACATTCCAAAATAACGAACTTGGGTTGGTTCCGCTTTATAGGGCTATTCCAAAACATTGAACGTTGATAAAATCATATATAGTCACCATTGGAAAGCTTATAAATTGGCATAATTTCCATTCTTCTGATTTGAGGGATACCTAAACAAGGCCTTTTAACTTGCTCTTCCAGCATCCATATCCGATCCAAATACTTACAGACAGTTTTATTTCCAAAATAAGCATCGATTTCTTAAGACATACATGTTTAATTGTATGATCGCCCATCTCCATTTCCGCATTGACGAAAAGAAAGCAAACTATTTATCTTTGCAAATAGATTTGTAATTATTATTCAATTTAGAACCACCCATCACTTTTTGTTACAAAGCCAACAACAACTATCGAAAATCTATCCAAAAACCTCAAAATTTGATCCATGAATCTTTTCGTCAGTTCAGTTGCATGTCAGAATTATGATTACATCCATAATAAAACATTTTTTTTCTGTTAGCAAATACCAGATCATCAAAATATGTTTTAGTCAACAAAAATCAAAAAAACCACGAGTATTTGCACAAAAAACCCAACAACATGACCACAATAGATCACAACAACAAGCTAAAGAAAAAACTGAAACCATTTATTTAAAGCAGTTAGTTTGTGCTGTTGTTGTTGTTGCTGGGAATCATTGAAATCATGTAGAGGCGCCCCAACAGTTACGTGTATTACAGTTTAAATAATACGGTTGCGTGTTCGGTGCGAAACCTGCAATTACCGAAAAACAAAAGAGCCAAAAAACGAACGAACGAGCAACTTGTGATGTGTCGGTTGGCATGGAAACCCCAAAAAATCGCTAAAACGAAACGAAATGAGATGAGATGAAAAGAACATATTCTACTAAACAAATACTTAAGCATAGTTGAGCAAACAAACAATTCTATTTAAGGTTCAAACGAAAAACCTAAATATCTAAACTTTCAGGGATTTTTTTTTTCGTTTCACTTGGTTGGAAAAAATCTTGTTAAGAACACGCACATTTAAAGAATGTTTGGCTTAGTACAGTGATAATAGAATAAAAGATAAAATAATAAAAATATCTTTAGACTTCATCTACGTTAGTAAAATTTCAATTGGGTCAGATATTCAATATGACCCCTTCGTAGGTGAGGTACCTATAGGTGTGAACCGAAGAGCTCCCAATTCGGGCTTTGGTAGGTTAGGTTATAGAATGAACCCAAGCCAGATATCCTTTTTTACTCCACTTAAAGATCTTTGGTCCATTTTGGTCATCCTGAGAACCTGAATAGAAAGGGATAAATTAGACATTTATTAATTTTGTTGGAATATATTCCCCATTCCTTACGAAACCACTGTCACAAAAACTTTGATGGTTTTATTGAAGTTAAATATTGGCATATCCTACATTTACAGTTTGAAGTTGGTGTGCACAACCAAACACACACAAAAACCAGCAAGGGAAATTTAAAAATCGGACGGAGCCGACTATATGATACCCTTCACCACTTCTAGTAAATACAAGACATTCTCATATGTACAAATAATAATCCGAAATAATCCTATGCAGGTTATTCTAGGTTTAGTTTGGTCAAATCGGATGAAAATATATAGGGGTGCTATATCTAATTCGGAACCGATTTTCGTAAAACTTAGACTCAATTTTGTACGCTATGCCAAATTTTGTGCAAATCGAAGGATATAGAGGGACATTGGTGAAATCTGAACCGATTTTCAAGAAATTTGGCACACATCATTCCAGTCTCAATTCAGTACCTCTCGCCAAATTTCGTGTCAATCGAAAGATAGGGGCTTCGATACACCATTTAAATAAAATCAGACGAATCTAAATCTGAATCGATTTTCACGAAACTTAGCAGAAATCATTCTAGACTCAATCTAGTACGCTATGCCAAATGTCGTGCAAATCCAAAGCTATATAGAGACTTTGTTGCACCATTTACATTAAATCGGACGAAAATATATATGGAAGCTATATCTAAATCTAAACCATTTTCCCTCAATTTCAATAGGGTCGTCCGTGGGTAAAATAAATGACAAATTTTATCCAATTCGGATCATAAATGCGACCTGAACTTTGCTTACAATTTAACACCAACAGACGGGCGGACATGCATAAATCGACTCAGAAAGTGATTCTATGCATATCCTCAAAAGGAAACATGTGTCTATCTCGTTTCCTTTTACCTGTTACAAACATATGCACAAAGACATAATACCCTGTACCACAGGGTATTATGTTGTTTTGGATATATTCCCATTTTTTTCGTTTATTTCGATTTTCACCCGAAACCGAAAAAAATCATATCTATAATCTGTAATCTGGCCATAAGCAAAATATATAAAAACCAACTTTATTTCTTTAACTTGTAAAAGTAGTAATTTCAATAGAACAGAAAAACAACAATAAACTGGAGTTTTTTTTTGGAAATATTCATTTGTTAAACACACACAAAATATTTCCCAAAAAAGAACACAAATCCTCGCCATCCGCTTAGTTATTCGATTGGTGGTGACTGGTTCTAAAGGTGCCGTTGGTGTAAGGCTTACAGATAACAATGTTACAAAATTATTTTTCTAGGATTTGTTGTTATGTTTTTATTCGAAGATTTTTCTTTTTTTGGTCTATGTTGTCAGGAGAAGGAGAACTTTGTTTTTGGCAAATAGCACAACGGTAAATCAACGCCTTGTATGGACTACTTGGCATTTAGATATTTTAACATTTTAATTAAATTTCAATTGGTTTGTTAAAATTTTATTGCAATTTCTGGGAGAGGGGTAGTTGAAGTTTCGTACAGAACAAGCAATAAGCATTTAACATTAAGTGCTGAGTATGGGCTTTTTTAATTAGGTAGATCAGAAAGGAAAAAATGGGTGACAATTGTTTATAGGTCATTAAGAATGCTTAAATTTTCAGCGACAGTTGTTGTTGTTATTTGTAAACATGGAGGGAAAAATATCTTAACTACATGCCCCCAAGCAATTTTACATGTGGCAGTTAAAAGCTTTATGTTTGTCCACGCCTATACAAGAATTATTATATACATTTAAGGGGACCCCCTACATTCTCGGCTTCAAATAATTTCATTTTTTCTTTTTCCTATTTAACTCGAACATACACTAATTATCAACTTAATTATCTCCAATTTTATTGGTAGCACCCATATCCCCATTATTAGGTAATTTGGGGAGTTTAAGTTCCTATTGGATAGCAAATATTTATTCAAAAAATGGTTAAACTTTACAGCACAGCCCACTTGGTTCACATTATATGTTAAATATTCCTACCAAAAATTAACCATGGCATAACCCGCCATACCTCAAACGTCCCGAACGATTTTAAATGTGCACTTCAAACTGATCGGTATGGGTACACCTTTTAGAATAGCCCATTTGGTTTACATTTTGGGTGTTAAATATTCCTACCCAAAATTAACCATGGCATAATCCACCATACCTTTATGGTCCCGAACGATTTTAAATGAACACCTTATGGTGGAGGGTACAAACATTCTTCTTGGATGAAGCGAAAAAGAAAAGAGGAATCATTGAGTCCCATAGCACTGTAAGCTCTGAAATCTGCAATTTTTCACCGTCCGAAATGTACAATTGACGAATAATTAGCCGTACTGCCCTGACTACGATTTACGTCGCTAGAATATCGCATGACGAATATAGTGCTGGGGAATAATTTGAAACGAAGCATCCTTTGTCATATTTAATATTATTCTATCTTGACTTTCGTATTCTTTATTGGTTTGCAGGAGTCTACGGAAATCGAGGTGGGACATTTTATACTAAATTTTTATTTTTTTCTCAATATTGTGATTATTGTTGGAAAAGGAATAAGAAATGATGGACCTATGAAGCCAATATCACTCATTTGCTGCAATACCGTCAAAAATAACATGTGAAAAATAACATGTGAACTTTGGATACCCTCCACCACAGACATACTGACAGGTATTTGAAATTAAAATATAGGGAACATACTATAACATGGACCTATACAGACATTTCTACAAACATGGTGGAAGCTGCTGTTTCAATAGAAAGTTGGTATTGCAGAAAAAACTGTATGATTACGTCACTGGAGGCTATATGTTGATTACATCGTGTAGGAATTACCGAACATTTGTAGATATCATTATATGAGGTGCTATGCCTTATTGAGGACTGATATACGTCTATTTCGAAACAAATATTTTTGCATTAGAATACATTTCTTTACGCAAATTATTAAAAATACCGAAAATCTGTAGGTATCATTATATGGTGGCTAGGCCTAAAAGCGGGTTACAAACGGAAAAACAAAATTAATATACCTTCCTTACTATAGTGAAGGGTATAAAAATTACAGCGAATTCGGTTGAAAAACGCGCTCAAGAATCTCAAATACCGAAAATTTGAGGTACCCTTATATGGGGCTACCAGAAAAAAGTGGAGCGATATTTATAATTTTTAATAGAGTTATTTGGTATCCAATAAGAACCCAATGTACCAAATTTCAGCGAATTCGATTGAAAAATGCGCTCAAGAACCCCCTTATGGTGGGGGTTATAAAAACGAGTGAGCGGAGCAGTATAGCCGAACGGGGCCGACTATATGATACCCTATACAACTACCACGAAAATATAACTTTCTGCTGCTTTATATACTGAGCCTGGGCAATATTTCGCAAAATTTGCACACTCTTGACCGATTATATGTCAACAGCTCCACTTTCTAGCCCTGACATATTTTCCAAATCTTTCCCGAGTTTAATATTTACGCCATAAAATAATTTTTTTTTTCACTTTAGGTTTTATATGGTTTGACCCGCGTTTTATTGACCGATCATCATATATACATCCGTTCTAAATATTTGTTTAGATCCCCTTCACAGTGTCAACTATGCAACGTTCTGCATATAGGCCCATTTCATCCCCTAAATATCATATCCTTGACCTTAACCGGAACTTCATGTAAAATTTCAAAACAATCAGCGCGAAATTTCTGCCCTCTAGTGGGGTAATAGTAATACTAAACAACACAACATATCGATATTGTTTAGTATTATCGATGTCCGAGTACATACAACAATATAATAGGTATCTATTTAAAGGCCAACCACTCCTCTTCGATATAATATTATCTCAGTTCTACGTTCTTCAAGTGTAAATATATACGCCTCAGAATACAAATTTTGCCATGACAAAAGTAATGTGTCCATTTGACCCGCTAAATATTGACCGATCTTCATCAAAACAGCCATGCTTACTGTTTGGCCAGATTACCTTCCTTGTATACAATTTCCTGATGTCAGCTCATAATTGTGGCCTTTAGAGCGACCACAAAATAGACAAAAATAAAGTTGTTGGTCTAGAACCAATGTTTCGCGGCCTTACAATCTCTCGAGGCCGCATAAAGCTATAATACCCTGACAACATAGTTTTGTAGGGCATAATAGACAATTTTGCAAAAAATGGGGTTTAAGTTTTTAATCGACTTACACCATATAAGGAAGTGGACCGATGTGAGAGATACCAGATTAGTAGATCGATTTCCGATGTAGGTTTGATAGTAATATTACAATGTTAAAATTTTGAAACTTTTGAGGAGTTACCAAAAAGAGTGGATCAAGGGGTGACATTTTCGGTCTTGATCTTGCTGTGGATTAAATTGGAGATTCGGGTCACTTCATATTAGATTTGATTTTTAATTGTTATTTGTACAAAGAAAGTTGGGTTATAAAACCCTATAGTCATAGGGCTGAGAGTATAAACAGTAATTTTATATTCTTATCTTAGAAGTACCTCGTCCACTTCATATATTCCTTAACTCCCCGCATATTCATACCATTTTTTCTATTCACAATAATTTGAATAATAACGGCCTCAATGTTCACGTAACTGTCACTGCGAGTGACTGAGTGAGTGGTTTGTGCAACCACGATTAAAACTGTGAATTATGTAAAATATGTATGTTGTGTAACCGATACTCTTGATCTTGAGACGACTATGAAGGAGTAACAAGTTAGCTGTCACCTGCAGAATATCTTTGGAGGAGAACAAATCTAAATAAAATATCAATTATCTAACCATGAGACATGAGCCGAGACCGAAGGACGGACATACAGACAGGCTAACAGACGACCGGCATGATAATAAAAGTACAGAGGCACTGGCGACACAATCTAGCCGCAAAACAAAACGAGACCGGTAGTTGTTGTTTGAGGCCACAAACATCGCGAAAAAAAACCAGAGCGCGTCACAAACTTCCGCCGAGTGATAATTGCACCAGTGTAGAATGGCAATGGAATCTTAAGTTCTGCTTTAACATGGAAACAATGCACTTGCACATTGCATTGTAATAAGCAGTAAACCAAATGGCAATGAAGTTCATAATCATCCTCCAAGTAGTAGATTGTATTCTATTCTCGTTTCTCGCTCTTCAACATGATAAGCATCTATTTAAAATTAGAATAATTTTGTTTGTTCTTGAGGGAACAGCAACAAGCTTAGTCAACATCAGCGAGCATTTGCATACAAATGAGGGGAAGTTTGGTTTGATTCACATATTGTATATCTATTGTAGATTATCTCGAAATTTGGGGATTTGAATTTTGCTGCACATACGGACATTTTACAAGTGGGTTGGATGAGAAATTTTTCTGCATTGTGATGTGCGGGTTTTTGTGGTTCTTCTGCAATTTTAGTGTGAGATTACGCTAATTCTCGTTGAGTCATTTGTAATATTGTTAATTGTTTTCTTATTTCCTATAGGTTACCAGTTTCACATGTCCTAATTGCGGTGGCAGTAATTAACAATGATAAAATTGTCAAAGGCAAACAATAAACAGGTGCGGTAAGGAATTAAATGTTGTAGGATTTTTTATATAAATTCTAGGTTATCTAAATATGAAATCAAACCTGATGAATGTATAAAGAAGTTAATGACTAAGAATTTATTAATATGAGGAGATTATTAAGATAAAAAATGTTTTTTTTTATATAAATCATTTGAACGCATGTTAAATTGGACTATGTTTATTACAAAATATATGGAAGACAATATTTTATATTCATTAAACCTACGGTCAATAACCAGGTACATTTGTACCTTTTTTTGAATAAAAATGCTGTAAAAATTTTAATAATGGAGATATTTAGATCAAATTTTGAGGAATCATTCTTGAGGTATTTTCACACATAATTGAAGAAAAAATATAAATATTTTCCATATATATAATTTTTACAATTTTTATACCCTACACAACTATGTTGTCAGGGTATTATAGCTTTGTGCAGCCCCAAAAGTTTGTAACGCCGCGAAATATTGGTCCTAGACCCACCTTTAAGTATACCGATCGTCATATCTCGACTAGCTGAGTCGATCAAGACATGTGTGTCCGTCCGTCCGTCCGTCTGTCCATTATAATTTGTAAACACGATACAGGCCACAGTTATGGACCAATCTTCACGAAATTTTGCATGTAGGATGGGTTCTGGCCAATGAAGACCCCTATTGTTTTTGGGAAAGATCGGTTAATATTTAGGGGATGAAATGGACCAAATACTAAATTTTTGTCGGTTTTTCTGGTCGCTCCAGAGGCCGCAATAATGGCCCGAACATCGTGAAATTTTGCATGGATAAGGGGATCGGGCCAAAGAATAAGCATGCCTGTTTTGATAAAGATCGGTCAATATTTAGCGGGTCAAATGGACCCTGACTTTTGTGTGAAAAATGACAAAATTTGTATTCTATAGCGTATATATTTACGCCTAAAGGACATAGACCCGAGAAGTTGATATTATATCCAAGAGGAGTGGTTGACCTTTAAATTGATACCAATTATATTGTTGTATGTGCTCGGATGTGGGAGTTACATCTAAATATTTACAAGTATCTCCGTATTCATATATTATTTAGTAACCCATTATCACTCTATAGAGCGGAACTATAGCGCCGATCGCTTTGAAATGTTCCATGAGGTTCCAGTTATGGTCAAGGACAACGCCTATAATTTTCGCTGATGATCAGATATAAATTTTGGAATGAAGTGGACCGAAAACTTAATTTTTTGTGTTATTTTCGAGTCGATCTATATACCACAAATGAAAGCCGAACATCACAACACAACCCACGGTGAAGGGAATCTGGACAATAGCTGTACTGAATACTCGTAATATTCGGAAAATATGTCAGTGTGAGGAAGGGTAGCTAGGACCTCTAATCGGGCAAGAGGGTGCAAATATCACGAAATATTGCCCAGGCTCGGAATAAACATCCGCAGAAAATTTGAGCTCCGTGGTAGTTGTGTAGGGTATCGTATGGTCGGCCCCGTCCGACTATACTGCTCGGCTCACTGGTTTAAAGTTATTGGGTCTCATGCATAAAACGTGAGTTGAGCTCGGACTCGATTTTTTGAGTAAAAGGTGCTTGTCGTATGCATAATAAAATTTGATGTATTTGCTTTTACTCACTGCTCACGTTTGATCTCTTTTTGCCAAGTTTGAACTTAGAAATTGATGTTGGATGAGATTGTTGTCATTTTCATATGCATAAAAAGAAGCTTTTGCTTACTTTTGTGAGCTCTTGCTTAACTTTTGTTGAGCATGCCTCTTAGTTGACTCGCGTACACTAAATGGAATAATTATCAGTGATTGTGAACATAATTTATCACAGAAAATGATTTTTGAAAAATATTCCATGAATATTTTGTGTTGAAGCTTGACAATAACCCCCAAACATAAACCAAAACATGTCAACGATTGGTTGCGGCAGTCTAAAATCCGGATTTTATGATAGCCAACACAATCATCAGATCTTCACCCTATAGAAAAATTTTTGGATCATCATCATTAGCAAAATTCAAAGGGATTCACTAACAAACAAAATAACCTCTTCCCAAAGGTTCAGGATGTGAGGAATATCAAAGGATAAAATTTTGGATCGTATAGTTTCAATATCTCGTAGGTGTAATCAAAAATAACGGTTTTTCTGTCGATTACTAGTTAAATCTCCTTATTTATATTCTTAAAACAAACTTTCTCAATAATTTAATTTTCAAAAAAAAGTTACGGGTCATTAATACAGTTTGCAATTTTAGTTTCTTTAGTTTTGGCTACCAGTGCATATATTTTATGCGGTCTCAGGTGAATATTTCGAGATGTTATAAACGGAATGAAAAATTGAGGAATATTAGCCAAGTATTTGCAAATATTCGGGTTTCAACAGGCGGGTATGGATATAATTGATTTAGATCAGGAAAATACGTATACTTTAGGAGGTCTTCGACAAATATTTCAATGTGTGGCGTATATGTACTCCGCCTTATGGTGCGGATAATAATAATAATTTGTTCATTTCTTTGACACTTGGTAACTGACTTTTTTCAAGTAAAGAAGAAGTTTGATCTCAATTTGCTCAAGTATTTGCAATTGGTTTGAACTCATTTTTATGCATACGAAATTGAGCAGAAGCAGTTGCTGTTCGATCTAACTCAACTTACGAGCAATTGCTTACTTGACTCAACTCATCGCTTTTGCTCGTTTTTATGCATGAGACCCATTACCTACGTAGATCAATAACCATGGTACATTTGTATCCACCCAAAGATAGCTTTGTGACTCATTAAAAAATTGGACTATCGTGAGGTTTTTTGTTTTAAATTAGTCTATACGGATCTGGTCTAGATGTAGGAACTCAAAATTTTATATACATTAAAATAATATATATTTAAATCCATGCTTAAATGATAATCTATCTAAAATAATCATAGTAAATTCGTTATAGCTTTCAAATGGGTTAAGCTTTCTTAGTTATTTATTGGGATCTTATTTAGGTGTTCCTAAACCCCTCTGCAAATTTTTGTGGCCCTAGACAACATGGGGCCATCAGGGCGACTCGTGGAAGTCAGAAACTACCCGGGGTTTCCCTTGATATACAGGGACAAAAGCAATGAATGTATACCGCAGAAGTGAATTCTGATTTAATACTGATCTGCACTCCATTTTAATTGTCTGACACGTTAGACGCGGCGTCATATTCTGGACCTCTCAAAAATATTGGATCCAAACCCAAAGTGATTACTGTGTTTATTACGAGGGTCGAAAAGGAAACATTCTTTGACATGTTTACCAGGGTGCGCAAAAATTCGCTCTCGAATGAGTTAAAATACATTCTTTTCATTTTGGGCTCATTTTACGATAAATTCTTTACCAAACGAACATTCGCCAAAGAATGTTCGCACACACATAAACGAGTGAGAGCACACAACTAAGATCGTTCGTTTCGTTTGGTGGTTAACATTTTTCCTGAAAACAAACATTCCCGAATTCTCGCGAATGCTCAAAACAACAACAAGAATAACAACAAACGTTCGTGAACTCAATAGTTCTTGGACATGTGTTCTGTTATTCCACACACTTTCTGCTACACACACTTTCATTCGTTATGTGCGAGTTTACTTTTTTATGATATTTTTGTTTGTTGTTGTTTTTAACCGTGCTCGCGAGCATTTTCGAACATTTGTTTTTTGAATTTGCCAAAAGAATGTTCTTCAGCAACAAATGCTCACGAACGAACGAATCGACGACGCTTGCAGCGTATATTTTATCGTTCGTGAATTTTTCGTACAATGCGAATATTCGCGAGTGATTTGCAATTTTATTCGCGATAAATTGAAAACATTAGAATTCTCGCCGTGAGCATTCGTGAGAAAGACCGTATTTTAATCATTCTTCGCACCCTGATTTTTACATACATTGTCAAAAAACTTTTCCTCAAAGCGTCCTCCCTTCCGCAGAATAAAATTGTCTCCATAAGCACTTTAACTTTATACTTTTGTCCTTTCAATATATCGGAAGCTTGTTTGTCCATAATATTTTCTATACGTCTTGCCGAACATCACAACACAACCCACGGTGGAACGAATCTATGTAAGTAATTAGAAGGGCTGCACTGAATATTGGGAATATTCGGAAAATACGTCTGTGTAAGGAAGAGGTGCTGTTGATCTCTAATCGGTCAAGAGGGTGCAAATATCACGAAATATTGCCAGGTTCTAAATAAACACCCGCAGAAAGTTTGAGTTCTGTGGTAGTGGTGTAGGGTATATGGTCGGCCTCGTCCGTCTATACTGCTCCGCTCACTGGTTCAATAAAGATTTATGTTTCGGCCAAGCCGAACTTAACGACATTTCATTATTAGCTAGAGATTTCAAACTTTGCGAAAGTTATATATTTTGATATTCGATGCCTATAGATCGAAGCTAGTGATATACAGTGAGAGCTTCATATCGAAAACGCGACTACCGAACGTGTTCGGATGCCGAAGGTGCCCCAGTCTCCCCTATTCTTCATTCACCCTTGGCAGGTATGTTGACGGATCTTATTCCAATTTTCAAATCGAATTGGAATCGGCATACGATATTATAAGTACCTCCTCACAGAAAGTGTACATATGTCGTGACACAATTAATTTTTATGTGAAGGTCAAAGCAACACATTCTACTGAATTATATAAGTTTTTTTTTATTTCATTGTAATAATTACAAAAACAATTATTCTCAAAATACTGTCTAAATTGTTCGAAACAAACTCAAAAGTATTAGTTGTGCTCTACTTTTGAGTTTTTTCTTTCGATGCGAAAAACACGACAAAATTGTAATGAAACCTATTAAATGTTCGAATAATTACCATTAAGCGATACTAAATCATTGGCAGTTCAATCCATAATGTTGGTCAATGGTCAAAGTAAACGAATCAAACATTCAGGACGACGTTTACATATGTATGTCGTCGTCGGTATACGATCGGTTGTTGGAATAGATTAGAGAAGACGTTTGTCAGTGTCTCTAGCCATCCATATACAGGCACTCAACGAACCACAATTTTGCTCCAAAACCAAAACACTATTCGACACAGAACAAATCAAATAAACCGCATCTTTGGCCAAGCAACAACAACAAACATCAGCATCAGGAAAGGTTGCCATTTGCTGCTGTTGTTCCTGTTAGCAATGGATTGTACCCCCACTTTGGTTGTGGCACGTTCTCTTTTTGTCAGAAATTTTCTTTAAATTAACAGAAAATCCTCATGGAGCAGCAGCAACAACTGTTGGCAAAGCGGTAAACACTACCACAGACGGTCAGAGCAACAACACGAAAAACAATTCGTTTTTCATTTTATATAAAACTTAAAATGTAATAATGCCGCAGCACTTGTGCTGTCATCTCAGATCTACCAAGGCAATCAGTCTTCTTCAGGTGCATATACGCCATGGCGTACATAGGAAACGATGGCATATGGTGGATAAATGTCGGCGGTGTTGGAGGATAAAAAAATTACAGCCAGAACTTGGCAAAAAACAACGAAAGAAAGAACCGCTTTTGGAAATGTAAATTTTCTACTTTTTGTTCCAGAGCGGTTGAATGAAATGTTGGCGGCGGCGGTGGTGGCGATGCTGCTGTTGTTGTTTCTGCTGATGATAATGATTGTTGTGGGATTGACAAAGAAGACATAGGACATTATCAAAGCGGCATTTGTTCTTGTGTGTTTTTCTTCTGTTTTTTGGCTAAACATCATGGGCTTATTTAGTTCCAAACAATCTGAACAACAGCAGCTGGATGCATGTCCGTTGCGTTCGTCACGTTTTCCCACGCAGTCACCCATATGGAAAAAGACCAGCATTGAGGTTTCATAGACAACGTCCGATCAACAACAGCCCCCACCAACGTGTGTATATATATTTCTCTATGTCTCTCCCTCTCGAAAAGAAATCCTTCCACTTCAACATTTCATTCCATCAAAATCTTGAATATTTCTCTATTTAGTAATCAAAGTTCGGAAAGGCAGCAAGGCAGGCAGGCTGTTTACATTGAAATGTCTGTTATGGTCGATGCTGGCTGGTGTGCTACTGCTGATGATGGTGCTGGTGGTGGTGGCGGCGGCGATTGACCATCAGAAGAACAACGATAGCCATGTCAGAACTTTTTACAGTGACGGTGGTGAAAATGTGCACTGTGGTCCTGTAAGAAGGAGGATAATTGGTGTGGAGTCAAACTTTCAAATATTTGTTTCACAAATTTTCAAATTTGTCGGCGAGGAACCGAACAGAATGTGAAAAGGAGACATATATTAAATTGTCTGAAAGACCTTTCATATTTTCTTGCATAGTTTGTTGTCGAAAATTGGGAAGTTTTCCAAAAACATCTCTTTTGAATCGAATCTTTGGCATTTCATATATGTTATTGGAGATAGTCAAACACATTCGCTGGTAATTTACGATATTAATCCACTTTTTAACATAGACTACATATGATCTAATACAACACGGAAATTCGACGTCGAAGAGCTGCAAACAAAACAGGTGTCAGGAACCCACTCCGAATGCACTCTTTGTCCCTCCAATGGCAAACAATGCTTGGGTATTCTTCAAACTGCATCAAAACCAACACTTGGGTACCAAAGACCACCGTCAAGGAACCCATTTAACGATCAGGAGTGTCGTAATGCTACTGATATGAAAAATGCAGCGTATAGGGCAACCCTGCACACAGGGAGAAAAGGAGAGAGGAGAAACGTATTTTCACAAAAAAAAAAAAAGAAAAAGAACAACAGAAACGTGAGCGGGAACAAATCGAGATGTACATGAGTCCGAACGAAATCCGGAAATTTTATCAACGAGTAAAACACCAATCTCAAGGCTTTGGTGGAGGCACTTCCTTCTGTGAGATGAAGATGGAAATCTGGTGACAGATGCCGTGTTTAGGATATGGAAGGAGCATTTTGCAAAGCTTCTGAAATTAAATAGTGACGATGAAGAAGATACGATGAAGGAGCATGCACCAGTTGATTAGTGCAATTTGGATAGAAGTATGGTTCTAATCATTGGGCATATTAGAACCTTAGCATACTGTGTCCTGCGCACAAAAGGCAGACAAGACAATATGTACCAACTATAGAGGAATTTACCTCCTTCTCATCGTATATAAAGTGCTGTTCGTGCTGTGTGAACAACAATTGTCAATGACATTATTAGACAATACCAATGCGGCTTCTGTGCCAAATCCTGAAAAAGGCCCACGAAAACACATCGCTATATTCCAACCATTCTTCGACTATAAAGTCGCATTCGATAGCCATATTCGTACTGAGGTGTTTAAAGCCATGTCTGCGTCCGCATTCCTGCAAAATTAATACGGCTATGTCGGCTAAAGTCGGAAAGAGCACTTCAGTACCGAAAGAGGATTCAGACAAGGTGACAGTTTGTCATGCGATCTTTTTAACATCATGCTGGAAAAGGTCATACCAGAAGCACAGATGAACAGAAATGACACTCTGTACACCAAACAATATATGTTACTCGCCTATGCAGATGACATCGACATAATGGGCCGAACATGTTATGCGAATGGATGACCCAGCTCAAAAGGCACCTTGGAACAAATTGAAAGGATTGTGCCAAATTGTGATTTGCAGTAAATGGCAGTAGACTCGGACCAACTGTGAAATTAGAAAACCACAGCTTCGATGTAGTCAAAGATTTTAAATACCTCAGTATAAATAAGCATTTTATAAACGAGGCCACCTCTCTCAGAAAGATCGACGGTGAATATCGGCGTCGAATGAACCACTAGATTTACCACCTATACACGGACATCGGCATAGTCAGTCGTATCGAGCTGCAGCGACTATTTTGGCTAGGTCATGTTATGCGAATGGATGAGGATGACACAGGTCGCATTTTTGATCCCATTTGAATGAAATTTGGCACAAGTCACTTATTTGGCCCAAGGACGAACCCTATCGAAATTGGGGGAAATCGGTTCAGATTTAGATATATCTCCCATATATATTTTTGTCCGATTTAAGGTAAATGGTGTACCAAAGTCCTTATATATCTTTCGATTTGCACGAAATTTGGCAGGGGGTACTGAATTATTTCCAGAATGATGTGTGCTAAGTTTCGGGAAAATCGGTTCAGATTTAGATATAGCTCCCATATATAGCTTTGTCCGATTTAATGTAAATGGGGCGCCAAAGTCCCCATATATGTTTCGATTTGCACGAAATTTTGTATGGGCTACAGAATTAGGCCCAGAATGATGTGTGCCAATTTTCGTGAAAATCGGTTCAGATACAGATATAGCTCCCATATATGTTTTCGTCCGATTTTATGTAAATGGTGCACAAAAGTCCCTATATATATATTTTGATTTGCACGAAATTTTGGCACAGCGTACTTAATTAAGCCTAGAATTATGTGTGTTACGTTTCGAAAAACTCGGGTCAGATTTACATTCAAAAATTTGTCCCACTGTACGCAAAACGATTCTAAATCTGCCCGATTGAAATTAAATTTAGCACAGGTTGCAGAAAGGTGTATGTTCCTTCGAGGGAACATTAACATGAAATTGTTAGGATACATATGTACAATATACACGGTGAAGGGTATCATATAGTCGGCCCAGTCCGACTTTGCTTACTTGTTTTTTTAGATGAAGTTCGATATTCTACAAAGGAACCATTCCTGTCTTTCATTGGAAAAGCTGGAACTTATGCTCTTCGATAGAAAAATCCAAACTTTATTTAATTCTTTAGAAGAAGTCAGAATTTACCACCAATCCATCCAATCCATCTGCTACTTTAATAGAGTAATCCACACCCAAATTCTTCTGGTACATCCACAACAATACGAATTGAGTATCAGATTTTGTAAACACATATATAAAATGATGTATCTTGTGTGATCTATACCAAAATCAAAATCGTAATATGTGTACTAATCATAGATTTAGTGCAACTATCGGATATATAGATCCATTACCTCTGGTACCTCCACCATAAAAGTTAGTATTAGTATTTGCTAATTTATCGGAGAAGATTTTCCAACGATGCATCGCCTGCAGCTTTGATTTTTTATTTTAACTTTTTTACCTTTCAATTCACTTGCCACAAGCACCACAGTGTACATTAGCTTGAAAAAAAAAACATCAGCATGTGATGATGACGTTGGTTTAGTTGTTCACTCGTATGTCGCGACATTGATGAAACAATCGTCAACTATTTTGTAAAATGGCAGGGTTTTACAACTCAACCGAAAGGCTGCCGATTTCACATCAAGCTACATCCGCCACAATATCGTCTCCGAATAGAAATAAACAAAATTGTTGGATTTTGATGTGCCGCGCTTCTCCAGACGATCAAGAATTCCTGCTGCCATTGATGTTGTTGATTTTCCCCCCATTTCATTTCGTTTCGTTTATTTCTAGCGGTGGTTGAATGGCTGGCTGGCTGTTGGTCAAGATTCATACGACAACTTGCTTGACTTGTCACTACAAACGAAGAAAGGCAAAGCAAAAAAACAACAACAGCCGGAGACCAAGTCAGTAGGTCACTTAGTTTCGATAAGAATAGATACAAAGAACGCTAACGCTTCTTGGCCAACTAGCCATTGAGACGGATGGATGAGGTTGTGTGTTAAAGCAGCAAGAACAGCAACAACAACATCATCAGTACAAAGTTAAAGAAAAACAGTTGTTTTTTGCTGTTTTTAATGAATTGATGTCTCTACCGAGAGTCCGAATGGCAAAAAATCAAAACAATGTTAACAATGATGATGATGACGATCTTCATGTCGGCCAACCAACCAGTAGCTGGAGGACAAAAGATGCCACGGCTAAAATATGTTTAGAATTACGACGAGAGAACAAAAAAAAATCAGCATATGGGTCCCTACTACTCTGATATGGGTTAGAGGCATATGTGTATGTATGTATGTATGCGTGTATGTTTGGAAATGACCGTAATAAGCAACCTTTGTAACTACAGAGAAATAATTTGGAAAAGTTGCTGATATTTCAGGACATTTTAAGAATATTTGTAAAAATTAAAATTTAAGGCGACCAGATTTTGAAAACAAAAAGAAAAAAGGATTTTTTAATAAAAGTATTTATAAAGATGCCTTGTGACAGAACTTTCGTTCCATAAGCCGAGCTTAAAAAGATTTCCTGGCCCGTCGGTCTTTTGCACAGTTTTTCCAATTTGAAAGACCTTATTCGGTAATGTTGTCTTCCACCTGATCTTTCCATCTTATTCGTGCCCTTCCCCTTCTGCATGAACCATCAGCTGGTTCGCTTTTATATGTCTTCATCCATTCTCACAACATGACCTAGCCAACGTAGTCGCTGCAGCTCAATATGTCTAACAATGCCGATGTCCGAGAATAGCTGGTACAACTCATTGTTCATTCGACGGCGATATTCAACATCAACGCAGACCGGCCCATAGATCTTTCGGGTAATTTTTCTCTCAAACACTCCAAGAGCTGCCTCATCTGCTTGCGCAAGTACCCATACTTCAGATCCATATAACAGCACGGTAGTACCAGAGTCTTGTTGAGTGTGAGTTTAGTCCGGCGAGAGGTGTCATTATTTCTGAATTGCTTAAGCAGACCATAGTAGCATCTGTTGGCCAACACTATCCTTCTCCGAATTTCAAAACTGATGTCATTAGTTTTATTTATTCGGGTACCGAGGTATATAAAATCGTTGACTACCTCGAAGCTGTTGTTTTCAAGTTCCATAGTTGGTCCGAGTCTACTGGACGTCTTGCGCGTTGTTACCATCAGCTTGGTCTTCTCGCCGTTTACTGCCAGACCCACTTTGCCAGACTCCTTCTCAATTTGTTCAAAGGTGGCTGTTAACGCTCTCAATGGTCGACCCATTATGTCGATGTCACATTTGCGTCTCGTATGACCTTTTCCAGCAGGTATTGAAGGGCTCCGAGAGATCCTTTCCGACTTTAACTGCGGAACTTGTATCAGTTAAAGTTATCCTGCATAGCTGTATTGATTTTGCAGGAATGCAGACATGGCTTTAAACGCCTCTGAACGGATAGGGCTGTTGTATGCCGCACTTTCAATAATAGCACTTTATATGCGATAGGAAGTAGACATATTCCTCTATAGTTGGCACATATCATCTTGTCTCCTTTTTTGTGCTGAGGTTCCAATCATTGGGCATGCATTCCTCTAGCCAAATTGTGCTAATCAGATTATGCATGCTTCTGACCAGCATCTAACCACCAGTCTTAAATAATTCGACTGGTAACCCATCGGATCCTACTGCTGTATTACTCTCCAGCCGATTGATTCTATTCTGACCTCATCTTGGCTAAGTGGTATACAATATCTACTTGGTTCTGGGGTATCTTCTTCGCCGCACGGTTTGGTGTTTTACTCGTTGGTAAAATGTCTGACTCCTGTACACCTCTACTTGCTCCAGCTCACGTTTTTTTTTTTGTTCTTTCTTCTTTATGTCTCCTCCTCCACTCCTTTTCTTCCGATAACTCTCCATCGCTTTACGTGTTGCTACTGTCTGCATGGTTGCCGTATACGCTGCGTTTTTCACATCAGTAACATTACCACACTCCTGGTCGTACCATGGGTTTCTTAATGGGGGTCGTTGGTAGATCAGTGTTGATTTTGCTGCGGTTTGTAGGGAGTAGGCAATTCTTTGCCATTGTGCCTCTATATTCATATCGGGACAAAAAGTGCTTTCGTCAAGCTGGTGGGTAAGTCGAGCAGAGTAGGCTTCTGCTATCTGTTGTATTTGCAGCTCTTCGACATCGAGTTTTCATTAGCTCGCACCTTTGCTGCTACATTAAGACGAGTGCTCCTACTAGGTAATGGTCCGAATCGATATTCGCTCCTGGATCCAAAACACGGGATAAATGCCTTCCGTCTATAACAACATGATCAATTTGATTTCTCAATTCGTGATCAGGAGACATTTAGGTGGCCTTGTGTATATCGAGATACTTGAATTTGGTGCTGCTATCTGCAATGTTTTTGTCAATCAACCTCATATCCGTTGTTGGATGTTACTGAATTTTCCGACGGTGGGGCCACAATAGATTTTTGCATTAAAATCTCCTGGCAAAATTTTAACGTCATGGCCAGGCCAGGCCATATGATGTTTCCAGGCGCTTGCAAAAAATGTCTTTGGTATGTACATATTTTTCTTCCGTCGGAACATGTCATCTTAAAAATAACCTACAATAGCCTCAAACAAATCAGTAAAAAAAATCATCACGCCATTACTCTAAAACCTGACCTATGGCAAATTTGTCTGTCTGGGTTCTATATATACTCGCCAAGGGCTTTCATTCCCATAAGAGAATTTGCAGCCCCCATTATCCATTTTTCTGTGTGATTTATTACATATCCGATTTTAGATAGGTGTAGAAGATTTTTGGCGGATTTTCCAACAATTAGCTCTAGTAGAAAATATAGAGCTATTCCAATTATGGTATACGCTTCGTAATGGTGGATGGTGTAAAAAGTTCGACACGTTTTAACTTTTTTTCTTTGGAATTCGTAAAGGGGAGTGACGAAGGCGTCAATTATTCCAATTATAATTAACTGAAATATTTTTTTTTTTCATTTTTTCGATTTAATTTTAGGCCTAAATATAAAATTTCCCTCCCTCCCATGTTACATATGGTTTGACCATACCTGAATTATTTCAAAAGAAATTCTAATTATTTTACTATTGTCTTGTATAAACGTAGGATAGATAGGTGGTATCAACGAACGGCCTATATACATATATTCGTATGTGTGTTTGTATGTATATTTGCCATATCATTCAGCAGTCATTGTTAAATCAACATCAAATGACACAAATCAAGTTGCCCATGACCGTCTCTGTACAGAGAGACACACATTTACAATGTTTATGTGTGTGTGTCTGACTTGTCAGTGGGACGGTTTTTTGTGCACAAAAGCCACAATGTATAGAACCTTCAGTGTATTTTCCCCGTGTAGTATAGAACATCACCTTGATATAGAAATTCTTTTGGTCAACATCTTGATAATCAAGCTGATGAAGATCATCAGACAGACGATGAGTAGATCTCTTTTTTTCAGAATAGCTTTAGGTAGGTTATTCAAGTACACTGACTGCCATTTACAGAATAGAGAAATGGAGAAAAAAGAAAAACTCAAAGAAAAATAACAATTTATGAAGCAAAGCAGTCTAATGGAACAGTTAGAAGTGGTCACCGTTCTCATTGGCCTATACATTTCCATTGTAATGGTAATGGTTCAATGATGAACGTACTTCCAAAGTTCACTGGCCACCATAATCTAACTACCGGCCATAATAATGAGATTTAGTCTGGGTGTTTTTGTGTGTTCGTTTGATGTTGTTGTTGCTGCTGTTGTGTGCCCATACCGTTGTGGTTGGATATATAATACAGGGTTTTGAGAATCATTGTTGCATGCAACCAATATTTTCGTTTCGACAATTTTGATTTCATTTCTTTGCTAATTCACAATTTCTATTTCTTTAGCACAAAAATTAGTTTATTTTTACCCGCCGATGGCCAAAAGTTTAGATAAGCATATATTTGTTCTGCGATGTGTATCCATCAACTGTGGATGGATGAATATCTATCACTTTGTGTATCTGTGCTTGGGGACAAACTGTGGTGTTGCTACTCGGGCAATTGATGCGGCACAAAAAAACCTAAGTGGAACAACATGTCATTACCAGCCGACGATTCGATGATGATCCAATGTCGCTTTAGAAAATTTATAGCCTTGTGAATGGTGCGGTTTACATGACAATTTTAATGTTTTCCAAGCATAATAATGGGAAAATATGTTGTGATTTTCTAAAATGGTCATTGCCAATGGAATTCGCTTTAAATTGAGTTCTACAAAATAGATTTGTATTAATGCCGGAGATTATGTGGTTCAACTGATATCGGGAAAATAAAGTGGTTTAATTTAGTGATGCATTTGAAAATGACAGAAAACTTCATAAATGCTGTAGTGAATTTAAAACTTAATGGATTTTGAGTTCAGAAATCCTGTAAAATATTTGTGTGATTTGTGGTTGCAAATCTAAGGACCTATATAAGTGTGAATGTTTAAAGAAAATCTTTGAAGACTACAATATCAATATAAGCGTGCATTGTCAAACATAATATTCTTGAGTTATATATGACATCCACAATATAATTTTTGAGTTTAAAGACATTTTCTGGACAATCTTATATGTATTGATATTCAAGGACAACGTCTTGGACAACCTTATCCATGAAATTATCTTCTCCATGAAATTGTCTTTAAAAATCCATGCATCTATATCTCCTTTTTTAAAAAAAATAAGCTTCCATACGTCCTCCACGAAGTCGTTCTAAAAATCCACGCTTAAATCATCCTCTTAGAAATTGTCTTTAAAATCCCCGCAAGTGGACACTAGCGTTGATTCAAGAAAATGTGTCCACTAGCGTGGAGTTTTAAAGACAATTTCTTGTAGGACCTATACAAGCACTGTTTTTTAGACAAGAATGGATTTCTAAAGACATATTGGGAAAGGACCTATAGAAACATGTATTTTTAAATATAATTTATTTAAGGACCTATAGAAGCGTGAATTTACAAACACAATTCCTTGAAGGACCAATACACCTATATGACCTTTAAAAGCGTGGATTTTTAAACGCAATTCCTTGAATGACCTATAGATTTATAGGACCACTAAAAGCGTGAATTTTTAAAGCAAATTTCTTGAATGACCTTTTTAAGCGTGGATTTTTAAAGACAATTTCTTGATAGGCCTCTAAAAGCGTAGATTGTTAAATACAATTTTAAATCACCGAAAATGATAGGCGTTCTCCTTGACCATAGTTGGAACCTCATGAAAAATTTGAAAGCTATATTACCGCACTCTAGTGTGATAATGGGTACTAAATAATATCTGAATACGTAAGCATAACTCCGAGATCCGAGTACATACAACAATATAAATGGTATCAATTTAAAGGTCAACCACTCCTCTTGGATATACTATCAACTTCTCGGGTATATGTCCTTCAGGGGTAAATATATACGCTCTAGAACAAATTTTGTAATTTTTCGCACAAAAGTCAGGGTCCATTTGATAGGTCTTTATCATGCATGCATATTCTTTGTCCCGATCCCCTTCTCCATGTAAAATTTCGCGATGTTTGGACCATAATTGCGGCCTCTGGAGCGATCAGAAAATGAGAAAAAATAGGTAATTGGACCATTTCATCCCCTAAATATTATCAGATCTTTACCAAAAACAATAGGGGTCTTCATTGGCCAGAACCAATCATACATGCAAAATTTCATGAAGAGTGGTCCATAACTGAAGCCTTTATCGTGTTTATAAATTATAATGGACAGACGAACGGACGGATACACATGTCTAGATCGACACAACTAGTCGAGATATGACGATCGGTATACTTAAAGGTGGGTCTAGGACTAATATTTCGCGGCGTTACAAACTCTTGGGACTGTAGAAAGATATAATACCCTGACAACATAGTTGTATAGGGTATAATAATCGACTCATAAAAAGTATCTGTTCTATTTTGAATATGTTGCATGTTTCATCTGCATTTTCCAACTGAGGTGACTGTTTTTAAGTTTAGCCGGGCAGAATCTTTTATACCCTCCACCAACTGGTGTGCATTCAAAATTCTTTACAGCGATCGGGACCTTTATATGGGGACTATGTTATTGCATTATGCGGTAACAGGTTGTTCCTTCTATGAAAAATTTATTTTCCAAATTACATGTACTCAGGATGGTTGAATGGGACATGGGACCAACATGCCATATTATAGTCATTTCAATCAGAAAATTCGGTTAAAAACGTCATAATGGGCCGTTATATGAGTCGTTTATTTTAACAGCGTTTTAAGGGGACATCCCCTTAATTGATAGGTATTGTTAGTGAAGTGATCAATAAAATTTATAAATATTTATTTAAAAACATTTTTTGCTTAAACTTCACATGATACAGATATTCCATCCCTGATCTATAAACGACGTTTATTAATGGTATACAATCCAATAACAACAAATGTAAACAAAAATCTTATCTGCTTCCTCCCAAATTTTGGGGCCCAAAACAACTAGGATTTTTCTCTTAACATAATTAGAGAGCTTTGTTTGAATAGCGCAAGAGCAGCGCAAGAGTAATCATACGACGAAGAGAAAAAACCCAACAAAAACGCCAGAGAAATACAAAAACAAACACATACAAAAAATGTATTTAATGAAAACAAAAACAAACTATCTTGGCACACGCAAAAAACGAAGAACTAAATAAACCGAGCAAGGAGTGGGTGTAATGTTGCCATATTCAAATTATATGTCTATTTCGTCAATCTCGAATGGTAGGCAGAATTATCAAAATAACAATTATTCACATGGATCATGTATTGAGGAATGGTACCTTTGCTATTTCTATGATTAATAATCAATATTACATTAACATAAATGAGTGCATTTTTGAAGCATTTGTAGCAGTTCGAAAGTTTTTTAGAATAAAAAGTACCACCGAACACAAAGTACCACCGAATTTTATCATTCTTATGTAAAGAAGGAATTCGGTAGTATAGTAGTATTCGGTCAAACGCAAAATATTTTTATTCATGTTTGGTCGAAATGATATTATATTTAGATCATATTTTTTTGTGTTAAAGATTTATAAAAATAATTCATAACTTTCTAATAAAAATTCATGATAGAAATATCTTTATTAATATTGTTATGTCGATAAAGATGCACCTCATCGAAATTTCGTTTTGTCGATTTACAACTATTAAGAATTCTGAAATTTTCCACATATATCAGTCAGGTTTTGATATAGGTTGCATATAACAGTATCCCTAGGGTAAAATTTGGAAAATTTTAAATTCCGATACCTCCCCCGCAAAGTGTAAACTTTTTCAAATTTTCAGCTAATGAGTATCTTATTCCGTTTAATTGATATTGTAATATTTTTCACCAATCCCAAATCAAAAGTGATGATGGGACCCATCTGGTACCTTCTAAACAAACGGTCAACATTTTGAATACATGCACATTTCATATGAAGCAAATTGAGTATCAGATTTAGTACAAACTTATACAGTGGTGGTCACATAATTAAAACATGCACTGTGGTAAAAAATTGATCAGCGATTTGATATAATAAATGTCATAAATAGTCGATACTTCCTCACATACTGCAACAATATTCCGAACTTTTTAATAAAGCCTTTCGAGGCTTTAGGTTAATTCCCATATTTTGATTTTTTATTTCAAATATTTATTTATTTTAAAAATTATTTATTATTTTCTACTAATTCTAGAAATTTCTGGTACATTGGGAACATCATTTTCTGTAGTAAGGGCGATGTACAAATTTTTACACATTTTACTGATTTTTATACCCTTCACCACACTGTGGTACAGGGTATTATGGATTTGTGTATATGTTTGTAACAGGCAAAAGGAAACTAGATACACACATGGTTCCTTTTGAGAATATGCATAGAATCACTTTCTGAGTGGATTTGAATCAAATTTGACATAGGTCACTTATTTAGCCCAAGAACGAACCCTATTAAAATTGTGAAAAATCGGTTCAAATTTAGATATAGGTCACATATGTATATATTTTCGTCCGATTTAATGTAAATGGTGCACCAAAGTCCCTATATATCTTTCGATTTACACAAAATTTAGCATAGCGTAATGAATTAGGTACAGATTGATGTGCTTTAATACCCAAAGTGGTGTAGGGTATCATATAGTCGGCACCGTCCGACTTTTCTACTTTCCTTACTGGTTTTAAATTTTTTTATCCGTAAATGATTTTATCAGTTTTTTTATTTACTTATTTTATAAAATTTAGTCAGTTTATTAACATGTTTGCAAATAAATTGCTGTAACGACAAAGTCGATGTTTTTTTAGGAAAACCGTTATTTATGGAAACATTTCATGCATTATTTTTCTATCTTCACACTAAATCTCTATAGTACACTATACCTAAGTGTTTTGAAATAAAAAAATACTTCAAACTAATCGAGGGCTTATCAACAAATAACTAATACACTTTTGTACAATTGGTGTTTAATAACTTGTGTTTATTTTTTATAGATATTAGCGAAAAACAGAACGTTTTAATATTATACTCTTGAGGATTGATAAACTGCAATAATCATTTAATAAAAAGGCAAAGTGCCATACCTCACTTCCAAATTTGCAATCTATCTATTATTTCGTGTGAACATACATAATTTGAAGAATTACCATCTAACTACCAAAGCAAATGCAAATAATTTGATTATGGCAACACTCCATCCACCGGCTCCTTGCTCAGTTTATTTTGTTTCTCATTTCGTTCGGTTGCAAGAATATTTTGCTCGGTACGGTTGTCGCGATTTTTTTAGTAATTTCGGTCATTTATAAATTAAATAAAGTATAAAGTGTTAAGAAGTTTTCCAAGTGTTTGTTCAGTGTGAAAGTGTAATTAATATCAGTAAATTTTTCTCGGCTCGTCGTTCGATTACTCTCTCGTTCTCCACGGAAAGTTCTCTTATTTTGTTGAGAGACAAATCTTGTTTGGTTTTGGGGAGCCAGGTAAGTTGGTTTGTTTACATTTTGACCTCTTGAATTTCCGTGAATGTATGCAGTTATTAAACGTCGTTTATAGTTCAGGAATGGGGTAACTGTATCATCAAAGCATAATATATATTAACTAGCATAGGCCCGCTACGTCGTTAGCGGAATTTTTGTATAGTTAAAATAAATAAACTTTAATTAAGCTACACAATATTTTTATATTTGAATATCTTCTATCTATATATATAAAAATGAATTGCTGTTCGTTAGTCTCGCTAAAACTCGAGAACGGTTGAACGGATTTTTCATATATTGGTCTTGAAATGTTCGTGGAGCTTCAGGGAAGGTTTAAATGGTGAGAAAAATTTGAAAATCGCGAAAAAAATTGCAAAAAAATATTATGAAGCCTATGTGAATTCCCACGAATTTAGTATCGAGCTATTTTGATAGCACCACGTCGTAGTTGTTATTTTGAGATATTTTGCGAAAATAGGTAGCGTATCATTCTTTTAAGCCTACATTTGTCAATTATTAAAAATTTTCAAAATATTTATTTTTTTCAATTGGATTGACATCGTATTGAAACATTTTTTGGGACAATACAAAAAATAATTGAGAAGTATATCATTGAATGTACACGCGATCATTGTATGTACACAATTTCCATAGAATGAACGTACTTTTTGGTACAATGTAAGGATGGAAAATCAGAAGACATTCTGAATCGAGATCGTGTCCATTCAGGGTATTCGGATTTTAAGATCCATGCCCTAGATTAATTTGTTTGAAAATAATAATAATAGGAACATGTTTTTCTCTAAAGTACCTGAAATGTTGATATGCCACGGCAAATATCAAATCAGTTGGTTATATGCCTAATCGTTTTTCAATATCTTTGAACTTATAAACAGAACACCTCGCATATATCCTATACCAAAATTGTGTATCACAGAGAAAACTAATATACGAGATATTTTCTTTGCTAAAATCTACCATTAAGCTCAGCTGGAAAGAGAACAACTAACAAAACACCAACAATATTAGAAAAAATAGCAAAGACACAATATCTAATTTGATGGTGATACCAAAACCTCCGTCCGATGTTATCTATTCTTATTGAACTTGAATAATTATGATGTGTTTTATTCAAAGGAATCTTTATAATACCGAAAATGGGAGGAGACCTGTATGTATTGCTATATCAAAACTTTGACCTAAATAGGCCAATATCCCGGAATGACATATTTTAGCTATTTCAATATGTGATACCCGGAAACTTGGACTAATATTGATAATTCTTTGTAAGGAGATTTTGTACTCACAGATCATCTACATTTTAAAATTACATCCAATTTGATTGAAACACGGGACCAAACCTTCCTAAATGCAGAAGAGTGGACCAATATTGACAATTTATAGTAGGATTCATGCAACCAAAATAAAACAACTAATTACAGCTGATTAGGTTGAAAAACGTGCCCAAATCTCTAAAGGATCTTATAATGTGGAGTGAATTATATGGAGGCTTTTGGGAACTTTGGGCAAATTTTGTTAGGAACATTTTCTACTCATGAACATTGAAATATAAAATTACAGCCAACTACCGAATATTAAGGCGTTACCCGGATACTTGGGCCAATATTGATAATATTAAATAGAGATTTCTTGTTCAAAAAGTATACCCTATATTAATTTAAAAGCAATTCTGTTGAAAGCCGTGCCCAAGATCTTCAAAATACGAAATGTTTAGGGCTACCATTGTATGGGCGATACCCGGAAACATGTGCCAGTATTGATAATATTTGATACGGACACTTTCTGCTCAGTTACAACCAATTCTGATGAAAAAAATCGTCAACATTTCTTATATGCGAAATACCGTTAAATTGGGGGCTACCCTAAATAGTGAACTAATATTGAACATTTTCAATACCAAATATCATAGGAGTAGTAGCAAATCGTGGAGGGTAGAAGAAGCTAACATAATATTGGGATATCGTTATGTGAATTATATATCAACAATATTGCTATGCAAGACAACGTTTGACGGGACAGCTAGTTTACTATAAATTTGAACTATTTCAAATAATGATAGGTCCTATATCTTATTTTTTTTAAGAAAATCCCAGATTTTATTCCGCATTTCTTTCGACCGGATACGTTGATGTTTCAATTCTACTAAATGGAGTACAACTTACTTATATTTATATTTTCTGAAAGTGTACTATTACGTGCAAATAGTACGTTTTTTTTTTTTGATTTTTTGGTCCTTTAGGACCAAAATATATTGAATCTACGTACCGCGTTTCATATTTCCATTTCTACCGGTTCTATTATACTACAGTATTTATTACATTATAGTACTAATTTCACAAAAATTATGCGAGACATTCTATTTGTAATAGAGTAAGCTACATACTAAATTTGAGATTCTTATTTCTATCTGTTTCATTGTATTTTATTATTTGGTACTTTTTATCACCACTTTAGTACATATTAAAAAAAATGAAATGCATAGCATTCTATTTTAATAGTTAAATATATATGCGAAGATTCACATTTGTATCTCTATCGACTATAGTGCAATATAACATTTACAACGTTTTAGTACATTTTAGTATTAATTTCCAAAAATATGTTTGCCTATCATTCTATTTGTAATAGCTTAAGTTTCATACCATATTTCAGATATCTATCCCTACCTTTTCCATCGTTGCATAATATTCAGTACTTTTTAGTATCTTTAGTACTAATTTACAAAATTTGTTCACACATTCTGAATCGCTTATCATGTACAAAGCTGGGTACCAAATTTAACAGTTCTACTTCCAATCCTTCCGCTGTTTTACAGAGTTTGTACCATTTTAGTACTGTTTTCCAAAAATATGTTTGCTAATCATTATATTTGTATTAGCTTAAGCTACATACCAAGTTTCAGATATGTATATCTACCAATGCCATACAAATATAATATTTAGCACTTTTTAGCACCTTTTAGTACTAAATTCCAAAATTTTTTCATACACATTACTTCGCTTATCCTAGGCAAAGCTGCATACAAAATTTCAGAATTCTACATCAAACCGTTCCCGCGTAATACAGTTTTAGTACATTTTAGAACCATTTTAGTACTAATTCCCAAACAATATTTTTGCATCTCATTCTATTTGCAATAGCTTAAGCTACATACCAAGTTTCAGATATGAATCTTCATCGATTCCATTAAAAAACAATTTTTAGTACCTCTTAGTACTAAATTCCAAAATTTTTTCACACATTCCACTTCGTTCGTCATAGACAAAGCTACATACCAAATTTCAGACTTTCACGACTAACCATTCCCGCGCAATTCAGTTTTTAGTACTTTTTAGTACCTTTTAGTACGAATTTCCAAAAACCCCGCCTTATCACACGCCTTCCCACCAAACCCCACCTACATGCCAAATTTCAAGTTTCTAGCTTTAGCCGTTTCGTCTGGGCGTTGATGATCAGTCAGTCACTTATAACGCAACTCTTTTATATACACTGCGTATCATAACTATAGACGCACCCTTAATTCAATTGGTATGTTAGCTGAGAAATAAAATGGACCCATTAAGTTATTGTTCACAATAAAACGATCAAAAACACATATTATTCAACAAAAATAATTAATTTATTCTTTATGGTTTCGCCGAATTCTGCACTTTCAAAATTGCTGGTGTTGCATAACTATAGACGCACTTTTACAAAATTAGAAAAATTATTTTTTTTAAACTTCAATAAAATAAAATAACTTTTATAAATAATGGGTAGGGCCTCCCTTATTTTGAATAAGTTCAAAAATTTTATCCATCACACTGTTGACCAAAATTATTCGCAAGTCTTCGTCGATTGACCGCCATTCATCGAAAATCACTTCTTGGAGGTAAAATACAGTTTGGTATTGGAGGTTTTCGGCATAGACACGATGAGTCAAGATTCCACACATGTTCTCGATCGGATTCTGGTCGGAAATTTTAATATTTTTCGATTTTAACCATACTTGAGTATGGCGACTTTTATGAACTGGTGCGTTGTCCTGCTGAAAAACGAGTCCTTGATTGTTGCTGCTTTCCCAAAATTGCAATAATTTGTCTTCCAAGACTTGAACGTACTCCATTGAATTCATTCGACACCATGGAAATGCCAAATAAAGGCTATAAAATGCTCCCAAGTCCATTAAGGAACCACCACCGAAATATCGTATTAAGAAATAACGATATTTAGGTAACCGCCACCTTGGGAGCATTTTATAGCCACGGAATGCTTTATTTGGCATTTCCATGGTGTCGAATGAATTCAATGGAGTACGTTCAAGTCTTGGAAGACAAATTATTGCAATTTTGGGAAAACAGCAACAATCAAGGACTCGTTTTTCAGCAGGACAACGCACCAGTTCATAAAAGTCGCCATACTCAAGTATGGTTAAAATCGAAAAATATTAAAATTTCCGACCAGAATCCGATCGAGAACATGTGTGGAATCTTGACTCATCGTGTCTATGCCGAAAACCTCCAATACCAAACTGTATTTTACCTCCAAGAAGTGATTTTCGATGAATGGCGGTCAATCGACGAAGACTTGCGAATAATTTTGGTCAACAGTGTGATGGATAAAATTTTTGAACTTATTCAAAATAAGGGAGGCCCTACCCATTATTTATAAAAGTTATTTTATTTTATTGAAGTTTAAAATAAATAATTTTTCTAATTTTGTAAAAGTGCGTCTATAGTTATGCAACACCAGCAATTTTGAAAGTGCAGAATTCGGCGAAACCATAAAGAATAAATTAATTATTTTTGTTGAATAATATGTGTTTTTGATCGTTTTATTGTGAACAATAACTTAATGGGTCCATTTTATTTCTCAACTAACATACCAATTGAATTAAGGGTGCGTCTATAGTTATGATACGCAGTGTATATAGATTATTTGTAAAAAAGTCCTCCTTCTATATGTGCTGTGATCTCCTGTTTTCATAAAAAATAAAAGCTCACAATTCACGCAGAGAGTTTCTAAAGAAAAGGAAAGGTTTTCCAATAACCTCATAGAAATCTTTTAAAAACCTACGACTTCTTAGGAGCCTTGGATAGACAGAAACGCGTCTGGAGCTCATCATCAGTCATACCATTCTTAAGAGGTATTGCATAGAGGGGAGGCCTCATAAGGCTATTTTATGGACAGAAAAAGTTATACTGGTATATGCCCTATTAGAAATATTTTTTGTAGAAAATACCTCCTCCTACAGGTGCTAAGAAGTCTATAAACAAAGAACATTTCTTAGAGGCCTTGTATATGCAGGATAACTTTTAGAGCTCTTCATTAGACATATGACTTCTTAGAGGTCTTGCAAAAACCTGCTAAGGGTATTTTACAGAGAGAAATAAACGTCTAGTCTCATATAGAAATATAAATAATTATTATACAAAAAGTTCTCATAAAAAGGTTTTTTTTTAAAAACTTCTTAGAAGTTTTCTAAAGACCAAAGACTTCTTAGAGGCCTTATATAGACAGAAAATCTCCTGGACCTTTTCTACAGACATATCACTTCTTAGAAGTCTTGTGTAGACGAACTACGTCCTATGGATATTTTACAGAGAGAAAAAAGTTTGGTCTCATATAGACCCGTGTTCTTCTAGAAGCACTTTTTTGTAAAAAAGACCTCTAATAGTTGCTACGAAGTGCAATAAAAGCATTTTCATAAAAATTCCAATTTCGCATTTCTCGTAGACGGCTTCTGTAGAAAAGGAACATCTGAAAACCTCATTGAGGCTCTTCTACAGTCATAGGGCTTCTTATCTATAGAGAGAAGACTTCATAAGGGTATTGATCTCACACATATAGACCTTTGACCTTCTAGAAGTACTCTTTGTAAAAAATCATTATTTGATAGGTAATAAGAAGTCCTTTAAAACTTTAATCTCATAAAAATTACTCTCTCACATTCCTCAATTTAAATTCTAGAATCAAAAAATACTTCCGACAGCCACTTCGTTTTTAAACAGCTTCCCACCACACATCCTCCATTCAGGATGCAAACAATTTAGAAAATTGTTAAGTGTCTAGCGTGTGTAATTTCCTTGAATTTAAAACGCATAAAGAAGAACAAGACGACGAAGAAGGAAGGAGGAGAAAAAATGCTGCTATGTGGTTGAAGAGTGAGGGATGTAGGGGGAAGGGATATTAAAAATAATTAAACACAGTAGCTGGTGGAAAAATTGAAGTTAATTGTAATTGAAGGGTTTCATTGCTGCTTGTTGTTGTTGTGGTGGTTGCTGTTGCTTATTTGTCGTCTAGTAATGAAATAATTATTACTTGTTGCCCTTTTTATGCACTTCAGTGCAGTGTCTAGGAGAGAGAAAAAAATCATATGCCAATGTTTTGAAAGAAAAAAAGGAAAAAAGGAACAATAAAATTGCGTGGCGAAATAATTGGCAAATTGTCTTCGTATGTTTTCGCAGGCAGACAATGTTCATTGTCTTGAAGTCTGCAAAGTTTTTTTTTAGGAGGAGAGTTTAAAAAAATTCAACAAGCTTACAAACATTAAAAGACAGAAACCTTTCGCTAGCTGTCTGAACGACTATTTCTTCGTCTTCATCAGTCGGTGTCCCTTTTATTATTATTTAATTTGTCATTCATTCATGCAGTCAGTCAGTTTTTGTCGACATCATTTTCATTCATTAGAGAAATGTCTAGCGTGCTGCACATTGCCTGGTCTTGCTTGATAAGCCAGCTTGGCCAACGGCCTGGCAGCCAACCATCCACGTTCATTTTCATTATTGTCAGTTGGCTTTTCAGAAAAAAAAACTTTTTTTCTTGCGTTTCTTCAGTATTTGGCTTTTTTGTTGTTGGTGAACTGTCATTTTTGGACTCTGTTGATATTGTCAACAGCCATTGTTTTACATCTGTCCCTATCGTCCTCCTCCACCACTGTACCAAACGAAGCCATTCATTCACTCATTTCCCTACCGCCATTGTCGACTGACTATATTTGGACATCATCAAAGTCATTGTCATGGCAATGTGACAATGCCATCATCATCATCGCCACCATCACCACCAACATGATTATGCATTCGAAGATGACAATGAATGGCTACCACGATTTGAATGTGCATTTGTTGGGGGTTTTCGTTTATTGTTGGGCTTCCCTGCTCCATCGGGATATGAAGGCGTCAAGTGTTGACACTTTCGCGCATTAATAACAGCAGCAACAACACATGTTGAACAATCAGCAATTGGATATTTCCCCCCATACTCCTGTCTTGTCATTGTCATCTTTGTTGCCATCGAACTCCTCTTCATTTACCTATTTTGAGGAAGTACTTCCCCAACCACATCTTTTGTTGTTGGTGCTCAGGCGTTTTGACTATTATTGTCTGTCAGCAAAGCTATTACAGAAAAAACATTTTAAATAATTTTGTCAACGTTTTTCACATTCAAAGTGGCATTAACTGAAGTGCCAATCAAATAGCAGCACACCAGCCACCAACGCAAAACGCTAATAAAATACAAATAACAATAATAATCAAAACAAATGAAATGACACTTAAATTGACATTAACATTGTCAACATTTTGTCGAGGGCTAATGATGAAGGACATCGACAAGTCCTTGAAATGAATTTTAAATTTAAACAAAATTGGTAATCGAAGTTGGAGAAAATCAAAAATTTGATTAGATGTAATGTTTAAAACGCTTACTATATACACTCAGTAGAAAAAGTATGCGTATACCACATGACATTGACGGGAAAAATGATTCTTGGAATACTTCCATTGAAGACTATAAACCGATTGGTTCCAAGTTCGTATTCCAGCGGAGGAATATTCGAATATTTGTAAAAAGACAAACCCCCGATATTCTAATAACCAACATCGGCCCAACATCAACACATGAGGATTATTAAAAATAAGAACTTCATGTGATAGCGCCACCTAGAGGAAAATAGAAACCATTCAAAGAGCATGGATAAAAACCACTGGAAATGTAATGAGTTATTGTTCTAGACAACGATTGATGGCAGTAGCATTGCTGCCATCTACAGATAATATGTTCGAATCCGAGCGGTGGAGTCACAATCCTTCGACAATTTGTAAAAAATAGGCCTCATTTCCCTGTATATGAAATGTATACGAAAAACATTCTCAACGCATGAGGATTGCCGAAAATCGGAATGACATGAAATAGCGACTCCTAGAAGAAAATGGCTACATTCAAAAACTCGGACTAAAACCACTGAAGAATGCAGTGAGCTTTCATTTCTGTGTAAATGAAATCCTGAATGGATTAGGATTCCAGAAAATAGGAATGGCAGGAGATAGCGACACCTAGATGAAAATGGCAACTTTCAAAAAGCACAGACTAAAACCACTGAAAATGCAATGAACTATTGTTCTAGGCAACGTTAGATGGCAGTACCAATACTTAGGTAATGGCAGTGTTCCATGTTCGAATCCCAGCGGAGGAAGAACAATTATTTCAATGTGTGTTTCGAATATTTGTAAACAAAAGACTTTCATCTTCCTCTAGATGAAATGTATCCGAAACCCCTAAAATGTCAATAACCAACAATCAACACATGAGGATAACACACAAAAAAGAACGGCAAGAGCGCCACATAGAGGAAAACGAAAAAACTAAATAAGCAAGGACTCCAATCACTGGACAAAATTTAAGCAAGCTTTGTTTCTAGGCAGACCCATCACTTAGGACAAATAATAGCGGACCAATTATCTACATAGCCGATGGAATAAAAGAAAAATTATTAACGCAACTAAAACAAGGACAACTGAACAGTGGACCAAGAACAATTCTTTCATAGTAGGTTTCGAATATTTGTAAAAAAAAAAGAGACTTTCATCTCCTTCTAGATGAAATGTATACGAAAAGCTCAACATATAATAACCAATCTCGGCTCAACATCAACACATGAGGATTATTAAAAATGGGAACGGCATGAGAACGGCGCCACCTAGACAAAAACAACTGAAAAATGCAGTCCGTTATTGTTTCTAGGTAACGATAGATGGCAGTACAATTACTTAGGGAAAGTAAAGGAATCCCAAGAAGGAATAACAATTCTTTCAATGTGGGTTTCGAATATTTTTTAAAAGAATATAAAGAATATATCAAAAAAAAAAAAGAGTACGAATAATGCCTTCTCCTAGAGCCACTAAGAAGTCCTAGAAAAAGTATTTTCATTACAATTTCACATTTCTCGAAAAGGGCCTTTTTAGGCACAGTACATGCAAACGATTTTCCGAAAACCCTAATAGAGACTTAAGACTTTTTAGAGGCCTTGTATAGACAGAAAACCTGATAAAGCTCTTCTACATACATACCACTTCTTAAAGCTCTTGTAAGAACCTCCTACGAGGTTTCTACAGGGAAACATAAGATTGAACTCATATAGATCTTTACCCTTGTAGGAGCATTCTTAGTAGAAAAGATCTCCTCCTATAGGTATAAGAGATCCTATAAAGTGTTCTCATAACAAATTACAATTTCACATTTCTCGTAGAAGGATTCTATAGATAAGGAACATTCGAAAGGTTTTTCGAAAACCTCATATAAGTCATTTAACGACATTTTAAGTTGGCATTGTTTCTAGCCAACGATAGATGGCAGCTCAATCTCGAAGGCAGGTTAATACAGACCAATTATATACTTAGCTGGTGGAATAAAAAACTATGATGAGGCTGCTAAGCAAGTACTAATCGAGTAAAATGGTGATGATTCGTGGAAGCCCCAAGTATATACAAAAATATATATTTAGAAGATATATATATATATATATATATATATAAAGGTTTCTATTTCTCGACCTGTTGGACATATTAAAGTTCCTTAATAAATTGAAATCTTATAGGACTAATTGGCTAAAAAAAATTGAATAACGCATAATCTTTTTGCGCATCTTTCGAACGGGACTACTGTGAAAGGAGTGCATCGATAAACTAAATCTTTGTACGGAATGAAGCAAAAGTTGAACCGCGAACAATTTGACAAGCGCTAAAAAATCGGCACATGGGCATAGCTTCACAATCACGAAGCTATGCTAAGATCATTTTTTGATGTAGCCCAACCAACTTAACCACAATTATATTTTTTCTATATTTCTTGGGTGCAATGGATAGGATAAGACTTACCGACCACAGTTCAGTGGTAAATTGAATTTTGTATTGAAAGTTCGTACATACCTGAAAATAGAAAAGAAAACAAAATTATAAATACTTCAAGGAAACGCTAGAATAAGTGAATTATATCTGGGTAAAATACTTTATTGGGGTCAAAATTGATCTTTAATGAATATTGTTCGCTTTTAAAAACAGGTTAATTGAATATCTTCTATTCATAGCAGTTGTAATGAAAGTAATTTCTTAGAAGATCTATACAAGACCCTTCCAAAGGTCCTCTATAGAAAGGAAAGAGCATTTGGATCATATTTCCCTACTTAATATTTTCGTATCAATATTTTCCCTTTTTGTGTTGAAATTCATTTATCTCAAAAAAATTTTAAAATGTTGAAATTTATTGTAATTTTTAAATTGCATCCATTCATTATCCAACAAATGTTTGATGTGCTGCAAACTCACCGCCACATCACCCCATTCAAAACATGACACTTTAATTTCTCACGAATTCGCCTTCAACACAACAAATGAAAATTGGAGGCAAACAATAGACAAACGAACGTGATCCTTCGAGAGCACGTTTTCAAAACAGATTTTCAAATGAAAGTACTACTACTTTCATAGTGGAAGTGCCTGCAATTGCAAATGCTTTCTAAATTTATTTTGAAAGAAAGAACGAACGAAAAACGCTGCAAACAAAGTTTGATAAGAAAATTGGATTAAATGTTTGCGAAAGAAAGAAAAGTATTTCAACTTAAAGTGAATATTTAATAGCTCAAAAGGGGCAATGATGTGGAAGAATATAGATCAGAAACGAGAAAATGAAACTTTAAAAAATGCAGGAATAAAAAATACAGCCAAATGGGTAAGCATTTACCAAAAATATTAGCTCTTCAAAATTAGATATAAAAGGGTAGGAAAACTATAAATATATAATACTAAACATTTCAAATAATGCCTGCATATATTATTTTTATCTGAACTATAGGTCTTTATTTAACATACTTCGGAATGTCCGATTTGAGGCAAATATGTACCGTTTTGTTGCCAGTTTAAAGGTGACTTTATAATGCCTCTCTCATTGAAGTCATGCTCTCTATTTGCAAAAAACTCTAGTAGTCGATTTTTTTAATCCTCCCTTGATACCAATTTTTTATCATTAAAGAAATTTTGCAATGCAAGAAAAATATGAGAATCGCTTGGTGTCAAGTCCGGACTGTATGGCGGATGCATTAAAACTTTCCAATCAAGCTGGCAAAATTTCTGGCGAGTCACTGTAGATGTGTGTGGCCTAGCGTTGTCCTGGTGGAACACGACACCTCTCATGTTGGCCAATTCTGGTCATGTGCGAGGTGCATCTTTAACATCAAAAATTCCTGAACGGAATCTACGAAACCAAAATTGCACACCATTCACAATTTTAGCCGTTTGGCTTGCATTTTCGCCTTTGTCAAAGAAAAACTGAAAAATGTACCGAATTTTCTCTTTGTTTACTTCCATTTTTAACACCCTGTACTGAATGCACCAAACAAAAAACAGCAAATTATTTTTTTACAGCGAAATGTCACCCACCCTTCCAACGAGCATAAATCTGAAATTGTTTGATCGATGCTATACGAGAAATCTATCAGTACAGCCATCTACCGAAGAAATAACGGATTTATTTTTCCCCAACCTAATGTTTAGGATAGTTGCATTAAATCTGTGAACAGAAAATTATTCTATGACTTTTCCACCGCATTGTAAGTAATTTAATATTTAGTGTTCTGAAAAGTACCAACAATTTTAAATATCGACTCATTCTCGGTTTCAAAAATTCGATTTTTTTTTATTTTTATTTAATATGAACCTATAACTTATTAAGAACGTCTTATTAAAATTTCAAATGAAAATCCCAACAAAACTTGAAGTTATAGCCGATTTATTATGTCAGCATTAAGCGACGGCAAGAAAGCTTCTCATACCACATGCAGATATGAACTCCATCTAATTGCGTTGGAATTTTGAGAATCGGATGTTCCGTTTATCGCCAATTATGTACACCGTCGAAAATATGGAAGGAACCAACAACAACATTTTGCCAATTTATTTTCTACATCTTTATGTCTTAAAAAAATTGAGAATGGCTGGAGTCCCCTTAAGGGGACCCCCCTAATTCTCGGTGTAAATTTTTTTGATTTAATTCGAATCTACTCTAATTCTAGAATGCCCCTACAAATTTTCAAGTGAAAATCTCAAGAACTCTTGAAGATATAGCCAATTTATTGTGTCAGCATCAAGTGACGGCAGGAGTGATTCTCAAACTTTAAACGCATTTTTCTCGAAGCAGTGTTTACGAATGGCGGGCACGATAACTCAAAAACTAATAACCCAATCAGTTCCAAATTTTGACACGTTTCTCTGGGAGTGTATAGCTCTCGTATGAACTGGGATAAAACCAATCGGTGAAGATCTTTATTTATTAACTTAGTTTGTGGTCAAAAATAGGCGATTTTCCAAAAAAAAAAAAAAATCAAAGTTCCGCCATTTTGTTATTTGTTGTGCAAAGTCAATAAGCCAGACATGTACTCTTTCTAACACCGTTGGAATTTTCGGATTCCCATGTTCCAGTGAGGAGTTGTCATGCCCGCCATCAAAAATAAGGAATTTTCTTTGATCACAAAAAACAACAAAAATTTTGGTAAATTGTTTTTCTTCCTTTTTAAATCTTCAAATATATATGTGCCAAGTTACAAATTTGAACAAACATTGGTATTCATTTACCAGTCCATTTAAAATCTTAAAAATAAAAAAAATGAGAATGGTGGGGGTTCCCTTAAGCCAGAAATATTTATTTATTTATTTTTTCGGTATTTTATAGGTTTTAGCCGCACCTTCCCACCGAAGTGGTTGTGATTTAAGGTTCCGAGATCATGGAGAGTGAAATACAGATTTTCATAACATATTCCTTCTGAAAAATGTCCCATGGTTTAGCATTGCCTTTTTCAAAGGTCTGGCACCGAAGTGACTTTAATTTGACATCTCAGGTATTTGGGATGGGAAAATATCTTTGATATGGGTCCCTATTTTGTAATAGCCTCCTAATAAAGGTCTCACTCCATTCTAGGTTTTCATGTTAATTTTATATATTTTCGGATTTTTCTTGCCCCTATATCAATGTGTTTTTCAACGAAATTTCCACAATTTGGCAATTCAGGTTCTTGGAAATGAAAATATAGCCCCCCACAGATTTGATTTCTTCCTGAACAAGTACAAAAAAAAACAGCCTCTGGGGAAGGAAGCAAAATGAGTGGGACAACGGACTTGATCTTGGTTTGATAAAGATAATAGGTTGTTTGGTTCAAATCGGAGATTCGAATGATATTGAATTTCTAAATTTTGACCAGAAGGATGAAACCTATGGGTCCCATCTTGATCTAGGCTTGGTAAAGATAAAAGGTTTGTACAAAATTTGAAATCGGGTAGTCCGTTCGATTGACATAACATTATAAAATATTTTTTTTCACAATTTTGACCATTTTGTGGGATTCATGCTTGAACATAGCATCCGTATAAGTCTCCCACACTCGTATATAGGAGTTTCATAGGGGATAAGAATGTCCTGGAATACAATTGGAATATATTTAAACTTGTCGAACATAACAACATTTTGACTTGTTAAAAATTATATTGTTATCGAAATTTTGGAGTCGAAATTTTGTTATCAGTCAATTTGGAGTCGATTTACTGTGCGCACTATAACTGTGGAAAGGAGTAACCGATTTCATCCAATTTTTAACATTGTAATATTTCTTAGAAACTTAAATCATAGGGGTTGGAAGTTATCCACAGATGATATATTTCATGAAGACATAGACCTTTAATAAAGCGAATAGTAAATCCTGTATGGTCTATAACATGGTTGACCTTTACATTTATATAGATTATATATAAAATTAGTGCAATTATCGGCTACATAGTTCCATCATCTCTGGTATCTCGTCCACAAACTGTCACAATTTTGACAGATTATAATTTTAATTAAAATGCTCGACAGAAGCCAGTAATTCTGTAGACCTCCGTAAACCATAAATTGGAGGTATACTTCGACAACACAGACCTACACTTTTTCAAAGACTCGTCCAGATTTCATTTCTTCCTCAAATAAAATAATTTCCTCCTATGTTAAATTCAATAAATCCTATTATTATATTCACTGCTCCACTAACTTGTCACATGTCAAATGTCTTGTCATGGAAGACATCAACAATTATTTATTAGCATATCCACCCGAAAAAAACATACAAACATATATTTTACATTCATTTCCTTAAAAAAAAACAAATACTCTCGACTAGGTTACATGAACTTGCCTCCAAAAGCCAACAAAGTCGACTACCAGATATTTTGACTTTTCAAAAGAAAGAAAAGCGCAACATTACCGGCGGCCAATAGTGGCAGCATCCGCTACAGTAGTAGTTCCTCTTCATTAGCCTTAGAGTTGACATGCGGCACAATTTGCCACCGAATGACAAATAAACAACAACAAAACTTGGGACTGCCTCTAATGTTGTTGTTGTGATTTTTTCTCCACCAACGATGAC
>NW_026887296.1:0-11510 GCF_032173495.1 Musca vetustissima
CTGAACTGATTTTCACGAAACTTGGCAGACATAATTTTATGCTCAATTCAGTACGTTATGCCAAATTTGGTGCAAATCGAAGGATATATAGGGATTTTGGGGCACCATTTACATGAAATCGGACGAAACTATATATGGGAGCTATATCTAAATCTGGACCGATTTTCTCGAAACTTGGCAGACATCAGTCTACGCTCAATTCAGTACGTTATGGCAAATTTCGTGCAAATCGAAAGATATATAGGGACTTTGGGGCACCATTTACATGAAATCGGACGAAACTATATATGGGAGCTATATCTAAATCTGGACCGATTTTTTCGTAACTTGGCAGACATCACTCTACGCTCAATTCAGTACGTTATGGCAAATTTCGTGCAACTCGAAGGATATATAGGGATTTTGGGGCACCATTTACATGAAATCGGACGAAACTATATATGGGAGCTATATCTAAATCTGGACCGATTTTCTCGAAACTTGGCAAACATCACTCTACGCTCAATTCAGTACGTTATGGCAAATTTCGTGCAAATCGAAAGATATATAGGGACTTTGGGGCACCAGTTACATGAAATCGGACGGTTAAATATATATAACTATATAATCTGGAGCCGAATAAGTATATGCCAAATTTCATCCAATTCGGATAAATAAATGCGACCTGTACTTTGTTTACAATTTAACATTTTCGACTTAGAAAGTGAAAATTGGCATGTGTCTACATTTTTGCCTGTTACAAACATATCATAATAGACAGTGTTAAATAAGTAAACATACACACATTTCCCCATTATGACAGCAGTAACAGAAACAACAACAGTAGCAACAATACAATATATGACACTAAAATATGGAACAAAAATCCGACTTACATTCACATGCATACATACGTATACTGCAATACCATAGGGTTTTATCTCTGCATGCAGCTGCTGTTGGAGTTTTCGTAATTTTGCACCAAAACACATACACAAACGGTCGTACACACACACACACACTCACTTCCACATAAAGCGACTTAAATGTATTGTACGTTGGTCTGTATAACTTATGGACGGATGAATGGACAGACGGATGTCAGTCTGTCTGTGTATGAGAGAGTATATGTGTGTGTGTCTGCTTGGCTTAAAATGCAATTCCTGTACAGGATCTTATGTACGGCAATTTTAGCAGCTTGAATGGTTTCCCATTCATTCCGCAAGGTTGACTCTGTGAAACCAAAGTTCACTAATTTCATGTGGTTTCATATGGTAAACTAAGTGAAAGGTGCTTATGAGTGTGTGTGTGTATGTATGTGTGTGCTTGTTTTTGCTCTGAGAATTTATATTGTACGAGTTTGTGTGATGTATATGTTAATATCCTGATTGGGGGGATAGTATGATGGACGTTTTTGATAGTCTTCCAATAAAGTAAGAAATAAATTGGTAATTTTGCAATATCGTCCGTATTAATCGGAGATTTTTTTTCCAAAAAAAAGAGTATGGAAAATTAAGCCGGTGTGGCGCAATTGTACGTGAAATGAAATCTACTATATAGGTGGAGATATTTCCACATGATATATAGTCTCAACTTATGGGAATACTTTTTTTTGTAAATTAATGCGATTTTGTACGGAAGTTACCTAGGAAATAGGATTGTTTGACCCATTGACGACACGAAATGGTAAATTACAATGACTTTAGATGGTAAATAGGTATTAAACCTACTAAATATCTCAAACAGAGCGGAAACCTCATTTCCAAAAGAGGATCACGAGGAGGTTTTAAAGATTCCGAATAGATATTTTATATTAGAAAACTTAAGAATACCAAATTGTTCTTCAACATATTTAAGGAGGAGTTTTTATATATTAGAAAAAGTCGTTATCATGTCGAGAAAGAAACCAGTGTCGCAGTATAGTCGGACGGGGACGACCATACGATATCCTACACAACTACCACGAAACTCTAACTTTCTGCTGTTTTTTATTCCGAGCCTGGGTAATATTTCGTGATAGCTGGACCCTTTGCCCAATTAGAGGACAACAGCACATCTTCCTTACACTGACATATTTTCCGAATATTACTAATATTCAGTACAGGCCCTCTAATTACTTGTCCGTATTCCTTTCACCGTGGGTTGCTTTCTGATGTTCAGCTCATAAACGTTACCTATAGATCGACTCGAAAAAAAAACACAAAAATTAAGTTTTCCGTCCACTTCATCCCAAAATGATTATCTGATCATCGCCGAAAATTATATGCGTTGTCCTTGACCCTAACTGGAATCTCATGGAACATTTATAAGGGACAGGCGGACGGACGAACGGACACACATGCCTAGATCGACTCAGCTAGTCGAGATATGATCGGTATACTTAAAGGTGGGTCTAGGATCAATATTTCGCGGCGTTACAAACTTTTGGGACTGCACAAAGCTATTACACCCTGAGAACATAGTTGTGTAGGGTATAAAAAGAATAATTCAAGTAGTTCCGACTACATTTGCAGGTTATGAATGTTTACAAGTGAAAAAGGGGTAACGCATGGTAGAGTGGAACATTTGTATTAAATCCTCAAATGCTGCAATTTAGAGGACAAAGGACCAACGTTCACAGGATTTTTTGTGGGTGTGGGCTGGGAGCTGCTGCTTCAATATGAAAAGTGGGATCGACATAAATCGGGGGGCATACATAAATCGACTCAGAAAATGATTCTATGCATATTCTCAAACGGAATCATGTGTCTATCTGGTTTGCTTTTGCCTGTTACAAATATATGCACAAAGACATAATACCCTGTACCATAGAGTGATGAAGGGTATAAAAATGCGTTGAAAAATGTTCCAAAAGGGCATAAAGCTCAAGGTCCAAAGATTTGAAAAATATGACCATTTGTCCCCTCTACCTGAAATTCTTTTTGCCAAGAATAGGCATAGGAATTAGGTTCAGAATGATGTGTGTAAGTTTCGTGAAAATAGATTCAGATTTAGATATAGCTTCCATATATAGTTTCTTCCGGTTTTATGAAAATGGTGCACCAAAGTCCCTGTATATCCTTCGATTTGCATGAGATTTGGCATAGCGACAAAGTGCGACAAAGTCCATATATATCCTTCGATTTGCACGAAATTTGACATATCTTAATGAATTGAGTCTAGAATGACGTGTGATAAGTTTCAGGGAAATCTCTTTTCGTTATAGCTCCAACATATTGATATGTATTCGCCCGACTTTTCATAAATGGTGCACCAAACTCCTAATGTTTGTTCGATAAACACGAAATTTTGCAAATTGAGATTTGAATTGTTGCAGATGTAGCCATAGCTTCCATATGTATTTCGAACGGGTGCTGATTGAAATAAAATCGCTATAAATCGTTTTCAATAAATTTATCCCATGATACGCAGACGACTCTAAATCTGCCAGAATGAAATTAAATTTATCAAAGGTTGCAGAAAGACATGAGCATGTTCCTTCGAGCGAACAGTGACATGCAGTTCTAAGGATACATATGTGGTGAAGAGTATCATATAGTCGGCCCAGTCCGACTTTACTACTTTCCTTACTGGTTGAATTTTGAAGTTGATTTTTATAACACATTTTTTCATACCCTCCTCACAAGGTGGAGTTGATATAATTTGATATAAAAGGTTCATGAAAACTGGCATACTTATTTATAGCTAATGAATATTATAATAATTCTGATATAGGCCTCATATAGGGTTAGGTACCCAGTGTTTGTATTTTGGGGGTTTTAGCCACATGTCTATGTAGCTCCAAATTTTTATATATCCCCCACATACAGATCGCGCTTCATTTTCCTTAAGTCTTTAGCCAAATTTTCAAATCGAAGTGGCTATAATTTGGCATATCGAATTTCTGGTTAATAATTAACATTTTCCAGAAATTATTCCCCATACAAATATCGCATTGAATTTTCGGCACGCTGATTTCCCACCTAAGTGTCTGTAATTTGGAAAATATTTTTTTTTTAGATTATGAACAAAATACTATCACACAATGCAAAAACAGGTTCCCCATTGAGAGGCCCCAACCAATTTGAGGAAATTTGAATGCTGACCGAACATAACGACCTTTTTATTTGTTTACAATTATTTAAAGAATATCTTCAACTCAAGTAGTATATAATCCGTTTTCAATTTATTTTCTCACCATTTGCTATCGTGTCACATATTTTAATATTCACATCATATACAAACGTCTATCATGTCATGGCTTATTTTAGTTTCTTGTGTGTAAAGGATAATCTCGGCATGCCAACCTGCGCTAAAGGAAGTTATAAACACCAACTGCAAAGATGACAAGTTGCAGCAGTAGCCACAATAAAATGCAATTTAAAACTTTTACCATAAAATAATGGCCTTCAAACACCATTTATAACACAGCCGAGGAGCACAGTGTTCTGGACAGTAGAATAAATGTCATAATATTCACTGAGAGAATCTCAGTCATTTTATTCTAATGTTTACCAAACTCCTTGTCAAACCACAGTTTTAAAACTATTCCGAATAAAATAAAAAAATTGTCATCTCCGAGTCCTACTCTTCGACTCCGCAGACGTGATTTCAAACATGATTAACATTCTTTTCTTTCTTAAATTTGTATACCCTTCACCACTCTGTGGTACAGGGTATTATGTCTTTGTGCATATGTTTGTAACAGTCAAAAGGAAACGAGACAGACACATGGATCTTTTTGAGAATATGCATAGAATCACTTTTTAAGACTATCTATGCATTTCCGTCCGTCCGTTCGTCATGTTAAATTGTGAACAAAGTACAGGTCGCATTTATGATCCGAATTGGATGAAATTTGGCACAGCATATTTGTTTGGCCCAAGGACGAACCCAATGGTGTACCAAAGTCCCTATATATCGTTCGATTTGCACGAAATTTGGCATAGCGTAATGAATTAGCTCTAGAATGATGTGTGTTAAGTTTCCTGCAAATCGGTCCAGATTTAGATATAGCCCCCATATATATTTTCGTCCGATTTTATGTAAATGGTGTACCAAAGTCCCTATATATCTTTCGATTAGCACAAAATTTGGCATAGCGTATTGAATTAGCTCTAGAATGATGTGTGTTAAGTTTCCTGATAATCGGTCCAGATTTAGATATAGCTCCCATATATATTTTCGTCCGATTTAATGTATATGGTGTACCGAAGTCCCTATATATCGTTCGATTTCACGAAATTTGGCACAGTGAACTAAATTAGGTTTAGAATGATGTGTGTTCACTTTTCTAAAAATCGGTCCAGATTTAGATATAGCTCCCATATATATTTTCGTCCGATTTAATGTATATGGTGTACCGAAGTCCCTATATATCGTTCGATTTCACGAAATTTGGCACAGTGAACTAAATTAGGTTTAGAATGATGTGTGTTCACTTTTCTAAAAATCGGTCCAGATTTAGATATAGCTCCCATATATATTTTCGTCCGATTTTATATAAATGGTGTACCAAAGTCCCTATATATCTTTCGATTTGCACGAAATTTGGCAATAGCGTAGTGAATTTGCTCTAGAATGATGTGTGTTAAGTTTCCTGAAAATCGGTCCAGCTTTAGATATAGCCCCCTAATATATTTTCGTCCGATTTTATGTAAATGGTATACCAAAGTCCCTTTATACCTATTGATTTGCACGAAATTTGGCACAAAGTACTAAAGTATATCTAGAATGATGTGTGTTAAGTTTGTTGAAAATCGGATCAGATTTAGATATAGCTCCCATATATTTTTTCGTCCGATTTAATGTAAATGGTGTACCAAAGTCCCTATATATCATTCGATTTGTACGGAATTCGGTATAGCGTAATGAATTAAGTCTAGAAGGATGTATGTTAAGTTTCCTGAAAATCTGTCCAGATTTAGATATAGCTCCCATATATATTTTCGTCCGATTTTATGTAAATGGTGTCGTCCGATTTTACACAAAATTGACACAAACTTTTCGCAACGTACTGGAGTTAGAATAACCTAGAAGTTGGTTTTAAATACTTTACCATGGTGGGTCCAACCAGCACAAAATTTTAATCTACGTACTGAAGTTACTATAACATAACGTGTGGCAAGTGTAGTTCAAATCGGATTAGATTTTGATATAGCTTTCATAATTTTGTCCCTGGTCCTTTAAAAATTCAACGTATTTTAGGTTTTATCTGTTGGATATACCGAAAGTGGTGAAGGGTATCATATAATCGGCCCCGTCCGACTTTACTACTTTCCTTACTGGTTCCCCTTATTTTGACAAGAAAATATACTACACCACTGTGCCAAACTGTTGTTTGTTTCTCTTGATGCGGGGAACACAAACATTTAGCTTGTTTTTCGTTGCCGTAACGAATGCTAGTGTTTGCCTTTCCTATAAAACAAAATATCTATTGTCGTCACCTGTATTATCATCATCATTATACACACCACCCCTGCCGTCATCACAATTCTCTGTCATAATGCTGCTGTGCTCTGCTGTTACCCTAGCAAAGTATGGGAAAATTCTATTACAGATGGTTGACCAGGATTAGGTTAGAGAACACACAAAATAGAACAAAATGCGTCTTTTTCAATTTTGGTCATGTCTGGCTTTTATTTTGATGTTGTTTTGGTTGGTTGGCTGCCTGACTGACTGGCTACTCGGTTGGTTGGTTGTTTGGTTGGATAGCAACAATGTTGCATGCGCAACACATCAATCAAGGTATACCACACGCAATCCTTATTGTTGAGATAGGACTTTTTCAAAGTTATACGGTGCTACGGTTCGTTCACTTTACACCTCCGTGTTTTATGTTGCGTGTAGTCGACATTATATTGTGTTTTCTGTTCTGTTCTCTGTTTTTTGTGAATTCAATAACAATTAACGCAAACACGAAATGTTGCCTGTTTGTCGCTGACCGCCTCCATTGCGATTGGGGTTAAGCAGTAGGAGGAGGTTTTGACTTTTGACTTAAATTAAACGATTGGCATTTATAACAAATAGTCAACAAAAATATTGCTATTGAAATTATAGCTACGATATTAAAAACGTAATTTGTACAATGATTTGTCCACAAATTTTTCCAGACACTACTTTCGCTGATAACACTAAAAATCAAATTGAATGCAAAGAAGGAAAAACGAGTTAAAGAGTGTTAGTCGGAGTTGTCGATAGATAAATACCCTCAGCCTATGAGGATGTATAAGGATTAATACGCAGGTCTTATTACTCGTTGTATAAAACCAATTTTTTATCAAAGATGTGGAGAAGTATTAGAAGAGTTTGGCCTATTGACCTCCTTTTTGGATTTAAACTAGGTTTGGTAAAACTAATAGGATGTGCAAACAATTAATTAAATCAATTAGCTTCAAATTAAATTTACAGGACTGTGAATCGTTGATCCTTGTATAGTAAACATATTAGGATGTGCTACGTTTCGATGAAATTGGATAGTCCGATCGCTTCATATGGGACTTACAAATTTTCAAAATTTTGACTGTTTGTGGTGGGAGGTACTACAAGAAGGCATATGCGCTCTATCTTTCAACAATGTACTGAAATTTAATTTTTAGCAAAATGTTGACATTTTTTGGGGGAGTTACCAGTAGGAGTGTACCAATATGGGTCCCATCTTGGAACTAGATTTATGTTTGGAAGAAATATTATGGTGTGCAAGTTGGGACGAAATCATTTACTCCCTTTGTGGTGCACATCATCCAGACAGACAGATGGACGGATATTTGAAAATCGACTTCAAATTGTCTGAAAGGTTTCTAAAGAACATAGGATCTAAAACGAATATTTCGATGAGGTATATTTTTACAGTATATGCCATAAGGATGGGGGTAAAAACATTCATCTACCTTGAACATTTTCTGGGAAGCAGATTTTTCTAATCAGAAGTACGTAATAGAAAATTTCTCACAAAAAATAGTTATCACCCCCAAGAACCTGGAATGCGGCAAAAATCCTTAACCTACCGAAAATGAAGCGGATCTTTTATATGGGTACTATGTCACTTTCTGGGCTTATATCGACAATTGTCTGAAAAAAAATATTGTTAAACCCTTCAAGAAATTTGTGCACTAAATAGAAGCCCTTTGGTAGCAAAATGCAGCTATAACATCAACCTAGTGAGCGGAACAGCATAGTCGGGCGGGGCCATCCACATGATACCCTTGACAACTTGAACTATGTTCTATGTTATTGCGGATCTATAGCCTGGATAATATTACACATTACTAGCAATGTTATGGGCGTATCGAGGTCAACAGCTCCTTTGCGGCATCTTTTGCGAGTAATGGTTTTCGGAGTTAAAAATGTCTCCATAGTATTAAAATAGATATTTTTATAAAAACTAAAAAAAAAAATCGTGGATTAGTAGGTCAGATCGCCTTGCCCTGATAATTGTGACGTCCAAAGCGACTAAAAAACTAAGCAAAAGTAAAGATGTCGGTCCATTTAAACCCCCCAAAATATCATCTAATCATCATCGAAAATTATAGGCGTCGTCTTGACCATAATCGGAACCTTAACCAAAATTTCCTAGCCATCAGCACTACTTTTCCGCCCTCTAGTTTGGTAATGGTAATACTATACAATATCAGAATGCATACTCCCTTATCCGAGCACATACCGTCTTATAATTGGTATTTAAAGGTCAACTCCTCTTGGATATACTGTCAACATCCCCGGTCTATGTTCTTCAGAAGTAAATATATGCCACATAGAATCCAAATTTTGTAATTTTCCCCACAAAAGTCAAGGTCCATTTGACCCGCTAATTATTGATAGATCTTTGTCAAAGTCAGCCACGCCTGATCCCGATGCCCATCATGATTGTGGCCTCTAGAGCGATCATAAAAACAGACAAAAACCTCTAAGGAAAGTTCAAACGTCGGACGGAGCCGACTATAGGATACCCTTCACCACTTTGGTACACACAAAAGATGTACTATATCCTTTAGATAGAATCTAGCATTTTTGGATAGATATTTGAACTAAATTAATGAACACATGCCAACCTGTAATAACTTCAGTTCGGAATGCAAAATTTTGTCTCAATCGGAAAATATTGACTGTACGATGCTCCATTTACATAAAATCGAACAAAACTATATATAGGGACTATGATTACATATTAACCGATTCCAGCAAAACTTCACATACATCAATCTGGACCTAATTCAGTAAGATGTGCAAATTTTTTTTAATCGGACAAATATTGGCGGGATGTTATGTTATTTACCTAAATTCAGACAAAAATATATATCTGAATCGATTTTTACAAAACTTCGCGGACGTCAAGCTACAATAATTTCAGGACGCTGTACAACGTTTTGTCCCAAGCGAACAAACTTTGACGTTATGGTGCACCATTTACATAAAATCGGAGGAATCTACATATGGGGCTATATCTAAATCGGAACCGATTCCAACCAAACTTGGCATATATCCATATAGACCTAATTCAGTACTCTGTGCAAAATCGGACCAATATTGGGAGTTATTTACATAAAATCGGACGAAATTAGGTATGGGAGCTATATCTAAATCTGAACCTATTTCAACAAAACTTTGCATACATCAACCTGAACCTAATGCAGTACTCTGTTGAAATTTTGCCTCAATCGGACTAATATTGACAGTGTGGTGATCCATTTATATAAAATAGGACTAAACTAAATGTGGGAGCTATATCTAAATCTTAACCGGGCCAAATACTCGTAAGTGACATGTGTAAAATTTCATCCAATTCGGATCATAAATGCGACCTGTACTTTGTTCACAAAAATACATGGATTGATGGATAGACAGACGGACGGACAGGCATAAATCAACTCAGAAAGCGATTCTATGCATATTCTCAAAAGGAATCATCGATTTCTTTTGCTTGTTACAAAAATGTGCAGAGACATAATATCTTGTACCAAAGTGTGGTGAAGAGTAAAAAAAAAAAATAGACCGATATCGAAATTATTTGATAGGAAGATTTGCTACGTTCTTACACTCCCGCAAAATACGGAATGAATAGATAGCAATTATTTTTAGTAGGGAGATATCCTACCCAATGGGAACTCAAGGTACCAATTAACAGCCTACGTGCCCGAACTCCACTTTTGAGAAGAGCCCTCACATACAGGTAATTATCTTTTTTTGGGAAGGTTATATATATATTCCCGCAAAATACGGAATGGGCAGATAGCGATTATATTTAATATGGAGATACCCTACCCAATGGGAACTCAAGGTACCAAATAACAGCATACGTGACCGAACTCCACGTTTGAGAAGAGCCCTCACATACCGATACTTATCTTTTTTGGGAAGGTTATAGCTACACTTTGGTTAAGAAGACTTGCCCAACCTTCCCAATATGTCGAATAATATCGAGTATATTTATATGTGAGCTATTTTGAAAGGTGAAACAGTATCGATTATTTTTGGTAGGGAGATTTGCTATGCATTAATAGCTTAAAGTTTTAAATTGCAGTCAATTTTTTAAAAAAATATTAAATATTCCAAGCTCTATAGTGATGAGGAGGTATAATAAATTTTGAGGTCCATTTGATTTTTTCAAGGGTCCATACAAGGCGTGGCTTTTTTAAAGAATAATTTTTAAAGGGTTCATACAAGGCGTGGATTTTTTAAAGGACATTTTTTCAAGAGTCCATAAAAGGCATGGACTTTTTAAAGAATATTTTCTTTTTTTTCAAGAGTCCATACATATCGTGGACTTTTTAACGAATATTATTTTCAAGAGTCCATACATGGCGTCAACTTTTTAAAGAATATTTTTTAAGTGTCCAAACAAGGCGTGGATTTTTTAAATAATATTTTCTCAAGGGTCTATACAAGGCGTGGGTTTTTTAAATAATATTTTCTCAAGGGTCTATACAAGGCGTGGATTTTTTAAATAATATTTTTACAATGGCGGCTATAGAGGCGTGGATTTTTTAAATAATATTTTTACAAATACTATCAGAGGCGTGGGTTTTTTAAATAATATTTTCTCAAGGGTCTGTACAAGGCGTGGATTTTTTAAATAATATTTTTACAAAGGCGGCTATAGAGGCGTGGGTTTTTTAAATAATATTTTCTCAAGGGTCTATACAAGGCGTGGATTTTTTAAAGAATATTTTTTTCAAGAGTCCATAAAAGGAGTGGAATTTTTATTAAAGAATATTTTTTTCAAGAGTCCATAAAAGGAGTGGAATTTTTATTAAAGAATAGTTTTAAAGGGTCCATAAAAGGAGTGGAATTTTTATTAAAGAATAGTTTTAAAGGGTCCATAAAAGGAGTGGAATTTTTATAAAAGAATAGTTTTAAATGGTCCATAAAAGGAGTGGAATTTTTATAAAAGAATAGTTTTAAATGGTCCATAAAAGGCGTAGATTTCCATTTGATACCCTAAAAATTAAGTTAATCGAGATATTAAGATTGGTACTAAATCGTGGGACTTGGGCCAAATTTTGGCCTATACAAACTTCTAATTTCATATAAATTTTACTCCCCCAAAGACCTCT
>NW_026887297.1:0-11605 GCF_032173495.1 Musca vetustissima
TTGTTTTTCGGCATTGGGTGTATATATTCTGAAAGTACATTTCGAGACCTTTCAATTGATGTGGGTCTCCATACTGCATCCATTTTAGTTTTTGCGGAATATGGCGTTTTCTACACAGAGTCCCCATTGTCACTGAGACTTGCACGGAAAATCGATAAAATCCGTTTGGAAAAAGTTTGTTTTTTGGCATACGGTGTGTATATTCTGAAAGTACATTTCGAGACCTTTCAATTGATGTGCGTATCAATACTGCATCTGTACGTTCTCGGGATGCTTTTGGAGTAGGCCAAATAAGCTTCTGGAGTAGACCTTTTCAGTTGTTTTTGTACTTCGCCAGTGATGTGAATCTTGACGGATGGATCGTGGAACGATTGTAGGTTTATGGCTGTAAACGTTTTTCCAGCTCTTTGGGTGAGTGGCAAGTCCAATCTCTCTACCAGCTTGATGGATATCATCGTTTGTGCGGAGCCAGAGTGTAACATTAGGCGTACCTTGCTTCTGGCAACCCTCAACTGTAACAACCTTTGCCAGCGCAGTAGGAAGGAACACGTGAGATTTTGAGCGAGAACTTAATCGATCGCTAACGTTGGAACAGTGACGTTGAGTTGAAGAAGCTTGTTTGGATGTTGTTGTTGGTGACTTCTTTTCGCGTTTGTTAGGGCGACTCTGACGGCTCTTGTATGGTTTCGGTTCTGGACTGGGACTGAGTGACTTGGAACGTTCTCTTTGGGTAGTTTTGGAGGACTGCTGATTAGATTTAGCATCCATATGTAGCATAGTGTGATGTGCCTTGTGACATACCATGCACGTTTTTCGACTAGGGCACCATTCACGGGTATGAGCTGTACACAAACAGTTGAAGCAAAAGCCTTTGTCTTTTGCTTCGGTGCGACGTTTTGATACAGGCATTTTTTGGAAGGTGGGGCATGATTTTATGAAATGCCTATCTCGGCAGATACGACATTTTGGAACACTAGAAGCGGTACTGAAATGTAAATTGTTATTAGGTAAGTGAGCATAGAGTTGAAAGCTAACAGTTAGGTAGAATGCAAAGTTTAACAACAGGGCGTATAATGATTCCATTTTGCGTGCGGATTTCCGCAACGCGAACTTTGAAATCTTTACCCGTAAACACCTTAACAACGCGTCCAAGCCGCCATTCAGTAGGAGGTAGATTATCCTCTTTTATAACGACGAAATCATCAGGTTTTAAATCTCGTTGAGTTTTCTTCCATTTGTATCTACGTTGAAGCTCTGTAATATATTCATTTTTCCAGCGTTGGGCAAAGTGTAGTTGAAGAGTCTTTAGTCTTTGCCATCTATTCATCAACGACAGGTTGTCTGAGAATTGTTCTGGTATAGCCATAAGAGGAGCACCTCGCAACAAATGACCTGGAGTTAATGGCACTAACTCAGATGGATCTTCGTTTATCGGGGACAATGGTCTGGAATTCAGTATGCTTTCGATTCTTACTAAGAGTGTAGAAAACTCTTCGTAAGTGTATTTTAAATGTCCTGCAACTTTTCGGAGATGAGTTTTCATACTTTTTACCGCCGCTTCCCAGATGCCACCCATATGTGGTGCTTGGGGCGGGATAAAGTGCCAAGAGAAACCATGTATATTATATTTTTCCACCAGATGTTGTTCAGCGGATTGTAGGAATTGAGTATATTCTTCAGCAAGTAAGCGGTTGGCTCCAACAAAGTTGGTTCCATTATCAGAAAACATTTTATTCGGGAAGCCTCTTCGTCCAACAAATCGGCTAAAAGTAGCTATGAATGCTTCTGCTGTTAATTCTGAACATACTTCCAAATGTATGGCACGAGTTGACATACATACGAATATAGCGGCATAACCCTTTTGTATTTTTGCGTTGCGAAGCCGAGAAGTTTTGAGTTCAAAAGGACCCGCGAAGTCAAGTCCTGTATTGGTAAAAGGTAATGAAAATGTACAGCGTTCTGGGGGTAAAGCACCCATGATTTGATTTTGAAATCGGTGTTTATAAATGGCACATCTGTTACAATTGCGGATGCATTGACGTACAATACTCTTCAATCGTATCACAAAGAACTCCTGACGGATTGTTCGTAACATAGCCTGATGTTCTGCATGTAGTAGTAGTTCGTGAGTGTAGTCTACGAATAGTTTACAAAATCTTGATTTCTCAGGTAAAATGATTGGACTCCGTTCGTTATAACTTAGGTCAGCATTTGCAAGGCGACCATCTGCTCGTAGTAATTTATTCTCATCGAGGACTGGATTCAAAGTCAACAATCTACTCTTAGTGGGTATAGGTTGATTCGTTTCGAGAGCTTTGTATTCCCACGGAAAATAAGTTATTTGTGCCAATCGAATCAGATAGTATTTTACAAAAGAAATCTCTTCAGCCGTTATGACATTCTTATGCAGGTTAGGCGACAACATTTTTCTGCATCCATGTATGAATCGAAATATGTAGGAACAGACTCGTAAAGCTCGCTTTAAAGAAGAAAATCTCCCCAATAAATCGTCTCCTGCTACCTGAGCATGAAGCGCAATAACTTTTCTTTCAAGCTGTGGTTCTTTGAGGGTGACCTGATTTGGCCAATGAACTTCATCTTTATTTAACCAATTTGGTCCATTCCACCACAGAGAATTGGACTGTAATTCCTCAGCAGTGCAGCCACGAGTGCCAAGATCTGCAGGATTATCTACAGAAGAAACATGTCTCCAATTTACATTACCAATATTGTCAAGAATCTCAGAAACCTTATTTGCAACAAACGTTTTCCAATGGAAAGGCGGTTTACTGATCCAAGCTAGAGTTATAGTGGAATCAGTCCATAAATATATTTCCGACGTTGAGAGCTCCAAGTTTTGGCAAACAGATCTTACAAGCTTAGAAAGCATTGCTGCACCACATAATTCTAATCTGGGCAGGCTAACAGTTTTTAATGGAGCTACTTTACTTTTAGACACAAGTAAATTGATATATGTAATATTGTGAGAGGAAGTTGAACGTATATACAAGCAGGCACTGTAAGCTTTCTCTGAAGCATCGCAGAAGCCGTGAATTTGTATTTTATTGTCAGGAGCAAAACGTACCCAGCGAGGTATTTTGATTTTCTGTATGTTAGAAAAATTCAAAATGAAAAATTTCCATCTTTCGAAGGAATGTTGTTTGACTTCTTCGTCCCAATTCGTACCATCAATCCACAATTGTTGCATCAAAAGTTTGGCGACAACAATAATTGGGGTTAGCCATCCAGCTGGGTCAAACAACTTGGCAACAATGGATAAAATTTTTCGCTTTGTAACAGATTCGGTTGGTAAATCGATGTGTGTCACATTGTAGAAGAAGTAATCGGAAATGGCATTCCACTGAATGCCCAGAGTTTTGGTTTCACTAACATCATCGATTTTTAAAAAGTCTTCGCTAAGAAGATCATCTGGTTGAATGTTTTTAATAATTTGCGGGTGATTCGAGGTAATCTTTTTTAGTGGAAATCCTGCGGAACTTAACAAATCAATCATCTCGTGAAGGTATGATGTTGCCTCGATTAAAGAATGGGCTCCAGATAATATGTCGTCAACATAAATTTGATTCCTCAGAATAGAAGATGCGGATGGGTGTGATTCTCTGCTGTCATCACTTAATTGAAGCAATGTTCGAATTGCCAAATATGGTGCACAATTTACCCCGAAGGTAACGGTTTGTAAACAAAAATCTTGAACTTTCTCCACTGGAGAAGTTCGAAACAGAATTCGCTGGTATTGCTGATCATCTTCATGAACGAAAATTTGGCGGTACATTTTTTGAATGTCGCCATTGAAAACATATTTATATAATCTCCAACGTAAAACAACATTCATTAACTCATTTTGTAAAGTTGGACCAGTGTAGAGCATGTCATTTAATGAAAAACCACTGTCAGTTCTTTTTGAGGCATTAAAGACAACTCTTACTTTCGTGGAGGTTCGCTCAGGCTTCACTACTGCATGGTGTGGCAAGTAAAATGAAAGGAATTTTGAATTGTCAACGATTTCGAAACTGTTGGTTGGTCTCATGTGACCTAAGGAAATGTACTCGGAAAGAACTTTGTTGTATTCCGAAGCAAGGTTAGGATCCTTATCAAGTGTCTTTTCCATCCTCAGAAATTGGCCCATTGCAGCACGTCTAGAAGACCCAAGGTACTGGGTAGATGGCAGATTCTGTTTAAAAGGTAAACGAACAACATATTTGCCATCATTTCTTCGATAAACAGTATCTTTGTAAAACTCTTCGCACCAAAGATCAGATTCGGAAAGACAGTTTTCGTTTGAAACATTCTCAATTTCCCAGAATTTTCTTAACTCTTCATTCAAAGGATCTACCGTGACCGTCCAAGAAGCAAATGAAACAACAGATCGTGGTTTGGGTTTCCCACTAACGATCCACCCAAATTCGGTGTCTTGCGCTAACAAATTTCCTGAAATATTCTTTTCCAATCCAGGTTTGATAATAGTTGGTAAGATATCACTACCGATCAACATGTCGATAGGAGCTGGTTTGAAAAAGTTTGGATCGGCTAGCTCTAGGCCTGATAACTTCGTGAAATCGTCTATTGCATTAATAGATGATGGCATCAACTGATTTAAACTAGAAACGACAATGGCAGATGCGGTAATCTTAAATTCTGATCTTCTAGATTTTAGGGTTAATTCACACATTCTGGATGAATTTTCAAGGAGTGTGCCGCCAAGGCCAGAAATAGTTGTAAAGGATTTCTTGGTTGGTATTTTAAAGCGTGTTATCACACGGCTTGAAACAAATGATTCCTGCGAACCTTGGTCAATGAATGCACGAATTGTGAATAGTATACCTTGGTGCTCAAGGTCGATCAATGCGGTGGGCAGAACAGTTTTTTCTCCTGATTGAGCAAAATTGGATTGAACATACGAGGTATCTGCATAAGCTTCAGCGGGTGTTGTGGGCGGTTCGTCGTAGTAGGTTTCGACGTGGTATGCGGATGCAGACTTAGGTGCCTGCCATTTTGAATTGGGTTGAGAACCCGCGGGTTTTGAAACAGAGGAACCCTCATTAGGGTGTAACAAAGTGTGATGTTTTTGTTTCGGCATTGGGTGTATATATTCTGAAAGTACATTTCGAGACCTTTCAATTGATGTGCGTATCAATACTGCATCCATTTTAGTTTTTGCGCAATATGGCGTTTTCTACACAGAGTACCCACTTTTTTCCACAACATGGCGTTTTCTACACAGACTCCCCATTGTCACTGGAAAATCGAGAAAATCCGTTTAGCAAAGTTTTTTCTTCGGTATAAGGTGTATATATTCTGAAAGTACGTTTCGAGACCTTTCAATTGATGTGGGTCTCCATACTGCGTCCATTTTAGTTTTTGCGCAATATGGCGTTTTCTACACAGAGTCCCCACTGTCACTGAGACTTGCAAGGAAAATCGAGAAAGTCCGTTAGGCGAAAGTTTGTTTTTCGGCATAGGGTGTATATATTCTGAAAGTACATTTCGAGACCTTTCAATTGATGTGGGTCTCCATACTGCATCCATTTTAGTTTTTGCGCAATATGGCGTTTTCTACACAGAGTCCCCACTTTTTTCCACAACATGGCGTTTTCTACACAGACTCCCCATAGTCACTGGAAAATCGAGAAAATCCGTTTAGCAAAGTTTTTTCTTCGGTATAAGGTGTATATATTCTGAAAGTACGTTTCGAGACCTTTCAATTGATGTGGGTATCAATACTGCATCCATTTTAGTTTTTGCGCAATATGGCGTTTTCTACCCAGAGTCCGCACTGTCACTGAGACTTGCAACCAAAATCGAGAAAATCCGTTAGGCGAAGGTTAGTTTTCCGGCATATGGTGTGTATATTCTGAAAGTACATTTCGAGACCTTTCAATTGATGTGGGTATCAATACTGCATCCATTTTAGTTTTTGCGCAATATGGCGTTTTCTACACAGAGTCCCCACTTTTTTCCACAACATGGCGTTTTCTACACAGACTCCCCATTGTCACTGGAAAATCGAGAAAATCCGTTTAGCAAAGTTTTCTCTACGGTATAAGGTGTATATATTCTGAAAGTACGTTTGCGCAATATGGCGTTTTCTACCCAGAGTCCCCACTGTCACTGAGACTTGCAACCAAAATCGAGAAAATCCGTTAGGCGAAGGTTTGTTTTCCGGCATAGGTACATTTCGAGACCTTTCAATTGATGTGGGTCTCCATACTGCATCCATTTTAGTTTTTGCGCAATATGGCGTTTTCTACACAGAGTCCCCACTTTTTTCCACAACATGGCGTTTTCTACACAGACTCCCCATTGTCACTGGAAAATCGAGAAAATCCGTTTAGCAAAGTTTTTTCTTCGGTATAGGGTGTGTATATTCTGAAAGTACATTTCGAGACCTTTCAATTGATGTGGGTCTCCATACTGCATCCATTTTAGTTTTTGCGCAATATGGCGTTTTCTACCCAGAGTCCCCACTGTCACTGAGACTTGCAATGAAAATCGAGAAAATCCGTTAGGCGAAGGTTTGTTTTTCGGCATTGGGTGTATATATTCTGAAAGTACATTTCGAGACCTTTCAATTGATGTGGGTCTCCATACTGCATCCATTTTAGTTTTTGCGGAATATGGCGTTTTCTACACAGAGTCCCCATTGTCACTGAGACTTGCACGGAAAATCGATAAAATCCGTTTGGCGAAAGTTTGTTTTTTGGCATATGGTGTGTATATTCTGAAAGTACATTTCGAGACCTTTCAATTGATGTGCGTATCAATACTGCATCCATTTTAGTTTTTGCGCAATATGGCGTTTTCTACCCAGAGTCCCCACTGTCACTGAGACTTGCAAGGAAAATCGAGAAAATCCGTTAGGCGAAGGTTTGTTTTTCGGCATATGGTGTATATATTCTGAAAGTACATTTCGAGACCTTTCAATTGATGTGGGTATCAATACTGCATCCATTTTAGTTTTTGCGCAATATGGCGTTTTCTACACAGAGTCCCCACTGTCACTGAGACTTGCAAGGAAAATCGAGAAAATCCGTTAGGCGAAGGTTTGTTTTTCGGCATAGGGTGTATATATTCTGAAAGTACATTTCGAGACCTTTCAATTGATGTGGGTATCAATACTGCATCCATTTTAGTTTTTGCGCAATATGGCGTTTTAGAGTCCCCACTTTTTTCCAAAACGAGAAAATCCGTTGGCGTTTTTCATATGGTGTGTATACTGAAAGACATTTCGAGACCTTTCAATTTGTCACATTTTAGTTTTTGCGCAATATGGGAAAATCTTGAGAAAATCCGTTAGGCGAAAGTTTGTTTTTCGGCATAGGGTGTATATATTCTGAAAGTACATTTCGAGACCTTTCAATTGATGTGGGTCTCCATACTGCATCCATTTTAGTTTTTGCGCAATATGGCGTTTTCTACACAGAGTCCCCACTGTCACTGAGACTTGCAACTGGAAAATCGAGAAAATCCGTTTAGGCGAAAGTTTGTTTTTCGGTGAAATAGAGGTGTATATATTCTGAAAGTACATTTCGAGAGACCTTTCAATTGATGTGGGTCTCCATACTGCATCCATTTTAGTTTTTGCGGAATATGGCGTTTTCTACACAGAGTCCCCATTGTCACCGGCATATGGTGTATATATTCTGAAAGTACATTTCGAGACCTTTCAATTGATGTGGGTATCAATACTGCATGCATTTTAGTTTTTGCGCAATATGGCGTTTTCTACACAGAGTCCCCACTGTCACTGAGACTTGCAAGGAAAATCGAGAAAGTCCGTTAGGCGAAAGTTTGTTTTTAGGCATAACTGAGACTTGCACGGAAAATCGATATCGTTTGTGCGGAGCCAGAGTGTAACATTAGGCGTACCTTGTCGCAACCCTCAACTGTAACAACCTTTGCCAGCGCAGTAGGAAGGAACACGTGAGATTTTGAGCGAGAACTTAATCGATCGCTAACGTTGGAACAGTGACGTTGAGTTGAAGAAGCTTGTTTGGATGTTGTTGTTGGTGACTTCTTTTCGCGTTTGTTAGGGCGACTCTGACGGCTCTTGTATGGTTTCGGTTCTGGACTGGGACTGAGTGACTTGGAACGTTCTCTTTGGGTAGTTTTGGAGGACTGCTGATTAGATTTAGCATCCATATGTAGCATAGTGTGATGTGCCTTGTGACATACCATGCACGTTTTTCGACTAGGGCACCATTCACGGGTATGAGCTGTACACAAACAGTTGAAGCAAAAGCCTTTGTCTTTTGCTTCGGTGCGACGTTTTGATACAGGCATTTTTTGGAAGGTGGGGCATGATTTTATGAAATGCCTATCTCGGCAGATACGACATTTTGGAACACTAGAAGCGGTACTGAAATGTAAATTGTTATTAGGTAAGTGAGCATAGAGTTGAAAGCTAACAGTTAGGTAGAATGCAAAGTTTAACAACAGGGCGTATAATGATTCCATTTTGCGTGCGGATTTCCGCAACGCGAACTTTGAAATCTTTACCCGTAAACACCTTAACAACGCGTCCAAGCCGCCATTCAGTAGGAGGTAGATTATCCTCTTTTATAACGACGAAATCATCAGGTTTTAAATCTCGTTGAGTTTTCTTCCATTTGTATCTACGTTGAAGCTCTGTAATATATTCATTTTTCCAGCGTTGGGCAAAGTGTAGTTGAAGAGTCTTTAGTCTTTGCCATCTATTCATCAACGACAGGTTGTCTGAGAATTGTTCTGGTATAGCCATAAGAGGAGCACCTCGCAACAAATGACCTGGAGTTAATGGCACTAACTCAGATGGATCTTCGTTTATCGGGGACAATGGTCTGGAATTCAGTATGCTTTCGATTCTTACTAAGAGTGTAGAAAACTCTTCGTAAGTGTATTTTAAATGTCCTGCAACTTTTCGGAGATGAGTTTTCATACTTTTTACCGCCGCTTCCCAGATGCCACCCATATGTGGTGCTTGGGGCGGGATAAAGTGCCAAGAGAAACCATGTATATTATATTTTTCCACCAGATGTTGTTCAGCGGATTGTAGGAATTGAGTATATTCTTCAGCAAGTAAGCGGTTGGCTCCAACAAAGTTGGTTCCATTATCAGAAAACATTTTATTCGGGAAGCCTCTTCGTCCAACAAATCGGCTAAAAGTAGCTATGAATGCTTCTGCTGTTAATTCTGAACATACTTCCAAATGTATGGCACGAGTTGACATACATACGAATATAGCGGCATAACCCTTTTGTATTTTTGCGTTGCGAAGCCGAGAAGTTTTGAGTTCAAAAGGACCCGCGAAGTCAAGTCCTGTATTGGTAAAAGGTAATGAAAATGTACAGCGTTCTGGGGGTAAAGCACCCATGATTTGATTTTGAAATCGGTGTTTATAAATGGCACATCTGTTACAATTGCGGATGCATTGACGTACAATACTCTTCAATCGTATCACAAAGAACTCCTGACGGATTGTTCGTAACATAGCCTGATGTTCTGCATGTAGTAGTAGTTCGTGAGTGTAGTCTACGAATAGTTTACAAAATCTTGATTTCTCAGGTAAAATGATTGGACTCCGTTCGTTATAACTTAGGTCAGCATTTGCAAGGCGACCATCTGCTCGTAGTAATTTATTCTCATCGAGGACTGGATTCAAAGTCAACAATCTACTCTTAGTGGGTATAGGTTGATTCGTTTCGAGAGCTTTGTATTCCCACGGAAAATAAGTTATTTGTGCCAATCGAATCAGATAGTATTTTACAAAAGAAATCTCTTCAGCCGTTATGACATTCTTATGCAGGTTAGGCGACAACATTTTTCTGCATCCATGTATGAATCGAAATATGTAGGAACAGACTCGTAAAGCTCGCTTTAAAGAAGAAAATCTCCCCAATAAATCGTCTCCTGCTACCTGAGCATGAAGCGCAATAACTTTTCTTTCAAGCTGTGGTTCTTTGAGGGTGACCTGATTTGGCCAATGAACTTCATCTTTATTTAACCAATTTGGTCCATTCCACCACAGAGAATTGGACTGTAATTCCTCAGCAGTGCAGCCACGAGTGCCAAGATCTGCAGGATTATCTACAGAAGAAACATGTCTCCAATTTACATTACCAATATTGTCAAGAATCTCAGAAACCTTATTTGCAACAAACGTTTTCCAATGGAAAGGCGGTTTACTGATCCAAGCTAGAGTTATAGTGGAATCAGTCCATAAATATATTTCCGACGTTGAGAGCTCCAAGTTTTGGCAAACAGATCTTACAAGCTTAGAAAGCATTGCTGCACCACATAATTCTAATCTGGGCAGGCTAACAGTTTTTAATGGAGCTACTTTACTTTTAGACACAAGTAAATTGATATATGTAATATTGTGAGAGGAAGTTGAACGTATATACAAGCAGGCACTGTAAGCTTTCTCTGAAGCATCGCAGAAGCCGTGAATTTGTATTTTATTGTCAGGAGCAAAACGTACCCAGCGAGGTATTTTGATTTTCTGTATGTTAGAAAAATTCAAAATGAAAAATTTCCATCTTTCGAAGGAATGTTGTTTGACTTCTTCGTCCCAATTCGTACCATCAATCCACAATTGTTGCATCAAAAGTTTGGCGACAACAATAATTGGGGTTAGCCATCCAGCTGGGTCAAACAACTTGGCAACAATGGATAAAATTTTTCGCTTTGTAACAGATTCGGTTGGTAAATCGATGTGTGTCACATTGTAGAAGAAGTAATCGGAAATGGCATTCCACTGAATGCCCAGAGTTTTGGTTTCACTAACATCATCGATTTTTAAAAAGTCTTCGCTAAGAAGATCATCTGGTTGAATGTTTTTAATAATTTGCGGGTGATTCGAGGTAATCTTTTTTAGTGGAAATCCTGCGGAACTTAACAAATCAATCATCTCGTGAAGGTATGATGTTGCCTCGATTAAAGAATGGGCTCCAGATAATATGTCGTCAACATAAATTTGATTCCTCAGAATAGAAGATGCGGATGGGTGTGATTCTCTGCTGTCATCACTTAATTGAAGCAATGTTCGAATTGCCAAATATGGTGCACAATTTACCCCGAAGGTAACGGTTTGTAAACAAAAATCTTGAACTTTCTCCACTGGAGAAGTTCGAAACAGAATTCGCTGGTATTGCTGATCATCTTCATGAACGAAAATTTGGCGGTACATTTTTTGAATGTCGCCATTGAAAACATATTTATATAATCTCCAACGTAAAACAACATTCATTAACTCATTTTGTAAAGTTGGACCAGTGTAGAGCATGTCATTTAATGAAAAACCACTGTCAGTTCTTTTTGAGGCATTAAAGACAACTCTTACTTTCGTGGAGGTTCGCTCAGGCTTCACTACTGCATGGTGTGGCAAGTAAAATGAAAGGAATTTTGAATTGTCAACGATTTCGAAACTGTTGGTTGGTCTCATGTGACCTAAGGAAATGTACTCGGAAAGAACTTTGTTGTATTCCGAAGCAAGGTTAGGATCCTTATCAAGTGTCTTTTCCATCCTCAGAAATTGGCCCATTGCAGCACGTCTAGAAGACCCAAGGTACTGGGTAGATGGCAGATTCTGTTTAAAAGGTAAACGAAC
>NW_026887298.1:0-11582 GCF_032173495.1 Musca vetustissima
TAGGCAAAGAAATAATGTATGCATATTGTTGTCAACAGCCACTGACTTAGTAAAGGACAATGCAAATAGATGGATAAGTTGCAGAGCCTTACTAGGCAGTTGATCTCAGGTTTGTCTAATGACGAAAGCGTTGAAAGACAAGCTATATATCTGGCACAAAATCGGATACAGAAATTGAAGGTTTGTCCAGAAATAAATCTATTTGCCAAGAAAAGGTAGATATAACAATGAAGTCTAAAACTACAAAATATAGGGCTAATATGGAAGTACTAGTGATACCAACCATATTATCAAATGCACCAGAAACAAAAGTTGTTTCGGAAAAAAATCCTGAAGAAATGGTACTTGCTGATCCCAAATACAACATTCCAAGTGGAATAGATATGCTTTTGGGGACTGAAATATTAAAAGAAGGGAAGATTAAAGCGGGTACTTGTATTCTACATATTTAGCTGTAAAATATCTTCAAAAAATTGCAGATTTTAAGGAAGAATCACATCCATTGGAATCACTGGCCATAAGAAGTGATTTTGACATGGATGACCTCATGACAGGTGGAGATTGTCTCAACCAAGTAATAGAGGAGGAATATAAGAAATATGTTGCTCCAATTTGGTGTGGAGGAAATGGTGTGCAAATAGCAGCCAAATCTTAGAGGGGATAAAGGAAGAGAATATTGAGACAAATCTGAATATTGAGAAAGAGGAATTATCTGTGAAAACATTAGGAATGATTTGGTGTCCAGAAAATGATATATTTTCTTTAAAATATAAGAGCACAGAAAGTGAAACAATTTCGAAGCGCTCAATATTGAGTGAAATAGCGAGATTGTTTTTATCATTTAGGGTTCGTAGGGCCAGTAATAGTAAGTGCAAAAATGTTGCTACAGAGCCTATGGAAAGAGACGATAGATTGGGATGATAAAGTTCCGCATGAGGTATATTCGACGAAAATACGGAAAGAATTAGTAGAGCCTTCACGATCTTTATCGAAGATCTTCCTGACCGGAACATCCGTAACTCGCGGTCCCTGCTTTTCACCACTATCACATTTTGTTGTGGGTTCAGCGCCATTTTCCGCCACCTTCATCTTCCTACCGGCCACATCTTCCATCAACTGCTCGCTACGGTTGACCGTCTTCATTATCTTCCAGGGCGGCACATCCACAAACCTCTTCATATTAGCAATGTAACCGCTTTTTGTTGGCGACTCCGAATCTTCGGCTGCTATCTTCGTCTTATTGGCAGTATCATCGACACGCTTCGTCATAACCACCACTTCCTTCTTACGATGAACGTCGCATTTGTCCTCGGCCTTCATTTTCCCGGCCGCAGCTTCACGATTTATATCCGCAATATTCCTGATAGGGACATCTGCAACTAAACGCCTTTGCTTACATACCCAATCATCTTGTTTTCTCAATTCATCGTCATTGTCCGCCTGCTTCATCTTCATCTCCGCAACATAATTATCAACTGGCGGCTCACACTTCTAAGGCTTGACATCTTCTAGCAATCTCTTCCGCATCCTTTGAAATAGCTCCTATCTGGCTATTTCATATCGTTTATACAGTTCTTTATTTTTTTTCCAGAATATCTCTTTTCTCCGGATAGTAAATCCAAACATGAAGGCAAGCGCCTTCTAGAATTGCACTTTGCTTGTCCCAGTCGTCCACCAAACACTCCAACAAATCCATATTAATTTCTAATCTCATTTCCTTGAGACTTCTTTCAAATGTGTGGATCTTAAACCATACAAAGTTTGAAAGCCTTCTCTCCTCTTCGGCCGGTGCCGAGTTACCTGCCGATTCGTCCTCCAGGGAATATGGCTCCATAGCCACATCCCTTTTGCTCAGAATTGAGGCCCCCTCGGCGTTTTGGCTCGCCGTCTTCCTTGCCGCAGTCTCCTTTTGACGCAGCATTTTGAAGGTTTGCAATGTACTGCCTCGTACTTCCACTGCATCTCCTTCTTCTTCTCTGCTACGGAAATGATATTTCGCATTCACCGCCTTGTTCCTTGCCGCAGCTTCTTTGGACTCAGCATTTTGAGGGTTTGCAATGTACTGCCTCGTACTTCCACTGCATCTCCTTCTTCTTCTCTGCTACGGAAATGATGTCCCGCCTTCACCGCCTTGTTCCTTGCCGCCGTCTCCTTTTGACTCGGCATTTTATTTTTCAATTATTTTTTGTCTATTTGGATTTCCTCTAAGCTGAGAGAATTCCCTTGACCTTTAAGGCAAATTCTTCAGCATCAATTTCCTCCACAATCGGTCACTGATCCGGCTCGAAGGACCAATGAAGAACTAGGGATCTTACGCGGATACTGTCCGCGGAGTGAAAGCACTTCTGTATTGTTTGTGGTGCATTTACACACTAATTTATTAATATAAAAAGTGCTCCTTAAGAACTAAGTATTACAATATGACTTAACCTATCTTAGACTAATGTGTAACATAACACATGGAGTGGACACACACATTTCTTTATCTCATCTTATCTTATCTTATCTCACGTCACTGTGGCAAGCACGCTACACATGCTTATCAGTCTGTAGTGAAGATTACTCCCCGTAATCTCACTCAAACATACCAAATGTGGCAATAGAAAACTCCTATCTTATTAATGTGTACAAATATTTTACCAAAATATCTCAAATGGATTGTAGACAAAAATAGATCCGTGTTTAACTAAATATTCTCTCTTCTACACAAGAGACCCACAGCAAGACATTCACTATCTTTATTATTTAAAAACCATGTTCGCTCCGTGAACAATATTAAAGAATATATATATATATATATATAGAATAAAAATAAATAAAATATACATATTCAAGAGATATATTCAAATAAAAAAATTATTGTGAAAAGAAGTTGGTAAGTCCACACTTTTGCTGTCTCAAAATATTTTTTTTGCTCTTTTTAAATTTTTATATATATATATATATATATATATATTTAATATTTTCACAAACAAAATGAATACCTTAGAACTCATTTCAAGGCAAAAAGCTTTGGGAGATGCCATTATAAAGCTCTATAACCATTTAAATCACGTATTAAGTACGACTGTAATGGGGGAGACTCTAATGGACAAGCTGAATGAGATCTATAAAGAATTTACCGAGTTAACTCAGGAATTTAAAAAGAATGATAGGGAGCTCCAACCGGCATCGCACACACTAAGTAAGAATGTTTTCTATACATGTCCTTTCAGGAACCAGGTGAAAGATGCGATTGAAAAATGTTCTTTGCGATACGCAGATTTTACAGCAAAGACAGGAGAGTCCAAAAGAGCTTCCACTCTGACTCTGAATGAATTTCCTGGAACATGTGCGCCTCCGGCATACTCCGAACACCGTGTGGCTGTTCCTCTAATGCCGTCAACCTCAAAAAAGGCTGTTGAAAGTTCACAGGATGACGAAGAAAAGAGACAAAGAAGCCGCGATCCAAGGTCATATTTGGTATCGCATTTTAAATACTCTCTAAATGACTTAGAGTATATTCTTAATGAGGCGCAAGATAAAGATATCTCTAGGGAAGAAGTTCGAGAAGTGTTTTACACGGCTCAGAAGAACTACTTCGAGTATTCCAAAGAGTTCGGTAAAGATGAAAAGACTGAACTCTTCTTTACGTTAAGAGATGGGTACCTAAAGATTCCTAGGAAAGAGACCAAACCAATGTCTCTCCCATTTTCGCTTCCATCCATAGAGATACCAATGTTCAATGGGAAAAAAGGAAGAATGGGAATTATTAGGGAATTGTTTGAACAATTGGTAATAGAGCAGCCAATAACAAAAACACAAAAAATGTGTATGTTAAAGGCAAAAGTAAGTGACGAGGCGCGTAGGAAAATATCAAAATTGCCCGCCACGGAAGAATATTTTGAAACGGCGTGGAATATATTGAAAGAAACATTACTCAAATAAAAGAGCTGCAACCTCAATATATTTCAGGTCCATACTAGATGCGCCCTGCGTAACGTTAAATTCACAAAGTGAGAACAAATTTGTAGATACGGTAGGAGAAAGCTTACAAGCTTTAGAAGCGACACGAATCGATGCAGAATTATGGTATCAAGGATTCGTGTGTTATGTACTGCAAAGGAAGCTAGATGAAAATTTAAGAATCCAATTTGAGCAGTCTGTAGGAGCGCAGAAACTGCTTCTAAAAGTTGATAGCCTAATGAAATTTTTGAAGCAAATGCAATTTTCATTAGAGGCTAGCCAACAGTTTTCTGGGAATTACAATAGGCAAATGTCCAGTGACCCAGGTTCTAGATGGGGGGATCTATCAAGAACGCAATTACAAAATGTGAAAGAAATGCGTCCTGATGGAAATGGGAAGGGGCAGTATAACCCGAGGAAAAAATGTCCGCTCGGATGCTCTGTTGGTCATGCGTTAAATAGATGTTCCAAATTTCGTTCCCGTGGATAAAATAATGGAACATTGTTTCAGAAAGAAACATTTGTTCCAGATGCTTAGCTAGTGGGCATTATAAAAAAATGTGCACTAGTAATATAAATTGTAAAAGTTGTCAAGGCGAACACAACTCTTTATTACATAAAGAAAAAGTTTGCTCAAAAGGTACTGTGGTGAACAATAGGCAAAGAAATAATGTATGCATATTGTTGTCAACAGCCACTGACTTAGTAAAGGACAATGCAAATAGATGGATAAGTTGCAGAGCCTTACTAGGCAGTTGATCTCAGGTTTGTCTAATGACGAAAGCGTTGAAAGACAAGCTATATATCTGGCACAAAATCGGATACAGAAATTTAAGGTTTGTCCAGAGATAAGTCTATTTGCAAAGAAAAGGTAGGTATAACAATGAAGTCTAAAACTTCAAAATATAGGGCTAATATGGATGTACTAGTGATACCAACCATATTATTAAATGTACCAGAAACAAAAGTTGTTGCGGAAAAAATTCCTCAAGAAATGGTACTTGCTGACCCCAAATACAACATTCCAAGTGGAATAGATATGCTTTTGGGGGCTGAAATATTTTATGAAATTTTAAAAGGAAAGATTAAAGCGGGTACTTGTATTCTACATATTTAGCTGTAAAATATCTTCAAAAAATTGCAGATTTCAAGGAAGAATCACATCCATTGGAATCACTGGCCATAAGAAGTGATTTTGACATGGATGACCTCATGACAGGTGGAGATTGTCTCAACCAAGTAATAGAGGAGGAATATAAGAAATATGTTGCTCCAATTTGGTGTGGAGGAAATGGTGTGCAAATAGCAGCCAAATCTTAAAGGGGATAAAGGAAGATAATATGGAGACAAATCTGAATATTGAGAAAGAGGAATTATCTGTGAAAACATTAGGAATGATTTGGTGTCCAGAAATGGATATATTTTCTTTAAAATATAAGAGCACAGAAAGTGAAACAATTTCGAAGCGCTCAATATTGAGTGAAATAGCGAGATTGTTTTTATCATTTAGGGTTCGTAGGGCCAGTAATAGTAAGTGCAAAAATGTTGCTACAGAGCCTATGGAAAGAGACGATAGATTGGGATGATAAAGTTCCGCATGAGGTATATTCGACGAAAATACGGAAAGAATTAGTAGAGCCTTCCACGATCTTTATCGAAGATCTTCCTGACCGGAACATCCGTAACTCGCGGTCCCTGCTTTTCACCACTATCACATTTTGTTGTGGGTTCAGCGCCATTTTCCGCCACCTTCATCTTCCTACCGGCCACATCTTCCATCAACTGCTCGCTACGGTTGACCGTCTTCATTATCTTCCAGGGCGGCACATCCACAAACCTCTTCATATTAGCAATGTAACCGCTTTTTGTTGGCGACTCCGAATCTTCGGCTGCTATCTTCGTCTTATTGGCAGTATCATCGACACGCTTCGTCATAACCACCACTTCCTTCTTACGATGAACGTCGCATTTGTCCTCGGCCTTCATTTTCCCGGCCGCAGCTTCACGATTTATATCCGCAATATTCCTGATAGGGACATCTGCAACTAAACGCCTTTGCTTACATACCCAATCATCTTGTTTTCTCAATTCATCGTCATTGTCCGCCTGCTTCATCTTCATCTCCGCAACATAATTATCAACTGGCGGCTCACACTTCTAAGGCTTGACATCTTCTAGCAATCTCTTCCGCATCCTTTGAAATAGCTCCTATCTGGCTATTTCATATCGTTTATACAGTTCTTTATTTTTTTTCCAGAATATCTCTTTTCTCCGGATAGTAAATCCAAACATGAAGGCAAGCGCCTTCTAGAATTGCACTTTGCTTGTCCCAGTCGTCCACCAAACACTCCAACAAATCCATATTAATTTCTAATCTCATTTCCTTGAGACTTCTTTCAAATGTGTGGATCTTAAACCATACAAAGTTTGAAAGCCTTCTCTCCTCTTCGGCCGGTGCCGAGTTACCTGCCGATTCGTCCTCCAGGGAATATGGCTCCATAGCCACATTCCTTTTGCTCAGAATTGAGGCCCCCTCGGCGTTTTGGCTCGCCGTCACCGCCGTCTTCCTTGCCGCAGCTTCTTTGGACTCAGCATTTTGAGGGTTTGCAATGTACTGCATCTCCTTCTTCTTCTCTGCTACGGAAATGATGTCCCGCCTTCACCGCCTTGTTCCTTGCCGCCGTCTCCTTTTGACTCGGCATTTTATTGTTCAATTATTTTTTGTCTATTTGGATTTCCTCCAAGCTGAGAGAATTCCCTTGACCTTTAAGGCAAATTCTTCAGCATCAATTTCCTCCACAATCGGTCACTGATCCGGCTCGAAGGACCAATGAAAAAACTCCTATCTTATTAATGTGTACAAATATTTTACCAAAATATCTCAAATGGATTGTAGAACACAAAAAAATTGCGTTTAACTAAATATTCTCTCTTCTACATTAAAGAGACACAGCTTCCACCAAAATACATTCAATATCTTTATTATTTAAAAACCATGTTCGCTATTTAAAAAACAATATTAATGATATATATATATATATATATATAGAATAAAAATAAATAAAATATACATATTCAAGATATATATTCAAATAAAAAAAATTATTGTGAAAAGAAGTTGGTAAGTCCACACTTTTGCTGTCTCAAAATATTTTTTTTGCTCTTTTTAAATTTATATATATATATATATATAATATATATATTTAATATTTTCACAAACAAAATGAATACCTTAGAACTCATTTCAAGGCAAAAAGCTTTGGGAGATGCCATTATAAAGCTTTATAACCATTTAAATCACGTATTAAGTACGACTGTAATGGGGGATACTCTAATGGAAAAGGTGAATGAGATCTATAAAGAATTCACCGAGTTAACTCAGGAATTTGAAAAGAATGATAGGGAACTCCAATCGCCATCGCACACACTAAATAAGAATGCTTACTATACAGGTCCTTTCAGGAACCAGGTGAAATATGCGATTGAAAAATTTTCTTTGCGATACGCAGATTTTACAGCAAAGACAGGAGAGCCAAAAAGAGCTTCCACTCTGACTCTGAATGAATTTCCTGGAGCATGTGCGCCTCCGGCATACTCCGAACACCGTGTGGCTGTTCCTCTAATGCCGTCAACCTCAAAAAAGGCTGTTGAAAGTTCACAGGATGACGAAGAAAAGAGACAAAGAAGCCGCGATCCAAGGTCATATTTGGTATCGCATTTTAAATACTCTCTAAATGACTTAGAGTATATTCTTAATGAGGCGCAAGATAAATATATCTCTAGGGAAGAAGTACGAGAAGTGTTTTACACGGCTCAGAAGAACTACTTCGAGTATTCCAAAGAGTTCGGTGAAGATGAAAAGACTGAACTCTTCTTTACGTTAAGATATGAGTACCTAAAGATTCCTAGGAAAGAGACTAAACCAATGTCTCTCCCATTTTCGCTTCCATCCATAGAGATACCAATGTTCAATGGAAAAAAGGAAGAATGCGAATTATTAGGGAATTGTTTGAACAATTGGTAATATAGCAGCCAATAACAAAAACACAAAAAATGTGTATGTTAAAGGCAAAAGTAAGTGACGAGGCGCGTAGGAAAATATCAAAATTGCCCGCCACGGAAGAATATTTTGAAACGGCGTGGAATATATTGAAGGAACATTACTTAAATAAAAGAGCTGCAACCTCAATATATTTCAGGTCCATACTAGATGCTCCCTGCGTAACGTTTAATTCACAAAGTGAGAACAAATTTGTAGATACGGTAGGAGAAAGCTTACAAGCTTTAGAAGCGACACGAATCGATGCAGAAGAATTGCATCAAGGATTCGTGTGTTATGTACTGCAAAGGAAGCTGGATGAAAATTTAAGAATCCAATTTGAGCAGTCTGTAGGAGCGCAGAAACAGTTTCCAAAAGTTGACAGCATAATGAAATTTTTGAAGCAAATGCAATTTTCATTAGAGGCTAGTCAACAGTTTTCTGGGAATTACAATAGGTAAAAGTCCAGTGACCCAGGTTCTAGATGGGGGATCTATCAAGAACGCAATCACAAAATGTGAAAGAAATGCGTCCTGATGGAAATGCGAAGGCAGTGGATCTCAGGTTTGTCTAATGACGAAAGCGTTGAAAGACAAGCTAAATATCTGGCACAAAATCTATTTGCAAAGAAAAGGTAGGTATAACAATGAAGTCTAAAACTTCAAAATATAGGGCTAATATGGATGTACTAGTGATACCAACCATATTATTAAATGTACCAGAAACAAAAGTTGTTGCGGAAAAAATTCCTCAAGAAATGGTACTTGCTGACCCCAAATACAACATTCCAAGTGGAATAGATATGCTTTTGGGGGCTGAAATATTTTATGAAATTTTAAAAGGAAAGATTAAAGCGGGTACTTGTATTCTACATATTTAGCTGTAAAATATCTTCAAAAAATTGCAGATTTTAAGGAAGAATCGCATCCATTGGAATCACTGGCCATAAGAAGCGATTTTGACATGGATGACCTCATGACAGGTGGAGATTGTCTCAAGCAAGTAATAGAGGAGGAATATAAGAAATATATTGCTCCAATTTGGTGTGGAGGAAATGGTGTGCAAATAGCAGCCAAATCTTAGAGGGTATAAAGGAAGAGAATATGGAGACAAATCTGAATATTGAGAAAGAGGAATTATCTGTGAAAACATTAGGAATGATTTGGTGTCCAGAAATGGATATATTTTCTTTAAAATATAAGACCACAGAAAGTGAAACAATTTCGAAGCGCTCAATATTGAGTGAAATAGCGAGATTGTTTGATCCTTTAGGGTTCGTAGGGCCAGTAATAGTAAGTGCAAAAATGTTGCTACAGGGCCTATGGAAAGAGACGATAGATTGGGATGATAAAGTTCCGCATGAGGTATATTCGACATGGACGAAAATACGGAAAGAATTAGTAGAGCTAAATTTAGTAAAAATATGTCGCCACATGATCTGTGTGGATCCAATTAAAGTTGAACTGATAGGATTCTCTGACACTTCATAAGGGGGGAAGTATCAGTGCGTTTGGTGCCTTAAAAGCAAGAGTAGCACCAACCAAGATACTCACCCTTCCACGGTTGGAACTGTGCGCAGCGGTGTTGTTAGCTGGTTTAATGGATAAAATTAGAGACAGTTTGAAGACGAATGTTGATGGCATATTTTATTATACCGATTCAACAATTGTTTTAAGTTGGATAAAAATAGATCCTGCGAGGCTTCAAATTTTTGTATCCAATAGAATAAACGATATTCAGACTAAGAGCGGATTTGTTATCAAGAGGGGCGTTTCCGCGTGAAATTAACGAAAATAAATTCCGGTTTGAAGGTCCTAATTTTTTAGAGGAAAACTCAATAAGAGTTGAGGAGCCTGAAGAATTACTGGAAATACCACAGTTGAAGAAAATAGCAAACGTAAATGTCGGTGTAAAGAGAATAAAAGTGTAGATAGAAATACGCCACCGGAATAAATTTTCGTTTTTAAGAAATGTCATGGCATGGGTATTAAAATTTATCATTGTAGCCAGGAAGGGTCGCAAATTAGGACGTTGTGCCCATTTATAGATTCTGAGGGTCTTCCAAGAGTAGGAGGACGACTACAGAATAGTAACTTATCATTTGAGGCAAAACATCCTATGCTTCTTCCATACAATAACAGAGTGGTGGAATTAATGATGAAAGAGTTGCATGTGGAAAAGTTGCACATTGGGCCACAAGGCTTATTAGCTATATTCTGGCCGCTACGTGGAAGGTTATTGGCCAAAAATTCAACGTGGAACTCGAAAGGATGCCACAGATGAAAGGATTGAGTGGCATCCCGCGGTTGCAAGAAGCCCATGACCGCTTAACGAATCAGCATGGCCTTATAATGTCGTCTGCACCAGTCCGGAGATCCAGGAGATCGGCGTTTCCATTTATTGGGGGTGTGTTTAATTCGCTGTTTGGGCTGATGGATGAAGATCATGCCGACAATCTGGTAGAGAGTATCAACATGGTCGAACATAATCTAAAGTTCGTACTAGAATTGTTGAACAACCAAACGTCACTTCAAGAAATTACAAAAAACATCCGTGTTTAAGGATATTGAAAAGCTAAGCAATCGGCGTGCTAGATAACAGAAGCCGAATACTAGCACGGATAGCCGAACTTCTAGCTGCTATCCAAGAAGTGGATAACATTCAGAAGAATCTGATCGGCGTAATGGTCAACATTTCCTACATGAGGTTCTTCCCGTGAAAGAATTCAAGAAGCAGATCAAAATCTTCAACACATCTATTGGAAAGAAATTGCATCTACCAACAGACAGGTCGCCGAGGTCACAACAAGAACAACCAAAGAATATTTGCTGTTCAACATCCGACTCCCGCTGATTAATGTCGATCAATTCACCGCCTACGCTATCCACTCGTATCCAATCATACAAGATGACTTATACGTGCAGCTGAGGACCCAAAACAATTTGATACTGCTCGATGACCGGAAGACGTTATTTTATGCATTGAAGGAAGAAGAATTTGCCAGATGTCAAAAGGTGACAGATTTGACGATATGCAAGCAAACACATCCCGTGTACAACATCAGAGAATCGTCTGAATGCGAAGTTAGGTTGCTCGTAAGACCAAGAGTTATCCCAGAGAGTTGTGAATTCGCAATCACCAAATTTCATAACTTCTGGAAACAACTAGGTGTGCCGAACTCATGGATATTCTCTCTCACGAAAGGTACCATCACAGAAGTCAAATGCGATGGCAACCGACATATGATACAAATTCGAGACCAGGGGTTATTGAATATGGATCTGGGTTCTACGCTTGAAACTGAAGAGATGAAATTATGGGCGCATGAAATCTACACCTGTGATGTTAACTACATATTTCCTACGTTCAATATCACCTTGATCTGACACACTATGGTTTCAGTTTTACAACGTTCATTTTCACCATTGGTATCGTAGCTGTGTTGTTCACCATCGTCAGATTTGATGATGTCAGATTTGATCTAAACTTGGCGAATCGTAATACATTCACCAAACTTAAATGAAGTCCGAAGATAAGACCCATCGATCTACTCATTCTGGTACCTTCCCTACATAGAGTCAATATTTGCAACAATAGT